>NC_061512.1:33533255-33622701 GCF_022539505.1 Lolium rigidum
GGGTATGCTTCACAAACTTGAAATTTATCTCTATGTTACTTGTTTCTCATATCTCACTATTATACTTCTGTCGAGTAGGTTTCTTTTTGGATGCTGCTGCCGAAGATCAACGGGTTGACGTGAGATCAAACTTACTTGTCAAGCTTGCTCTGGACCATTGCTCCAACTTTTGGGCTACACCTGATCGTACCCAACGAATCGTCAGGTTTCAAGACCGCGCAGGCCAAGTTCGGCAGTATTTTGAGTTCTGCACCAAGACATTGGCCATGGTTTATATTGCCATGTTTCCTCGAAACATTTAGCCTAAAACACTTCCTGAACTGATGAGCAAATTCAAAAACCCTCATCAAATACATGGGTTTGTGAAATCCCAATTAGTAGCTGGTGCCTGATTCGCCATGATCATGCTGCAGATTTGTCACTCGAAGTTGGAAATGACAAAGGTTGTTGAAACTTGTCATGCTAAGTTGAAGAAACGACGGAGGTATGTCGACAAAATCAATGAAAGGGTTACAAAAGTAGCCGAGGAGATGATAGATGATCTCCTTCGGATGGATGCTGACTTCTTCATGGATGGTCATTATGCTGATTTCATGGATGCATCCGCCGACGATGACAGAGTGAACATAGATGACCTGATAGGTCATGACTAAAGATCTGCCTCTTTGCTTGACCAAGGGACCCTGTAATTATAAGCACTGTGTATATTGTAAAACATCTTGTATGTTTTTTCTTTCCCCTAGCCCCCGAGTGTTTTGGTGGCTAGTGTTTTTATTTTTATTGGTTTGCGAGGTGTTATAAACCAAGGCAAATGACTTGTGAATTTGTATATTGTACGAATTTCTGTATGTAACGAACTTTTTTGGGTGGTAAGCCCGCGAGCCTGTCGAAGAAAAAGATATATATCACCAATATTTTTACTATATTACAGCACCGTGAGCCCGCCTCATTAAAAACCTTCCAGCCCCACTCGTGTCCTGAAAGGAAAAGAGTGCGTCTGGAAACTCGCGGGCGTTTCAGTACATTGTATGTTTACATATATATTTTGGCTTAAGCATAAAAACGCCTAAGTTGCGCCACGTTCCGGGGATTTGGCTCTGCAATCCCTGTCTTCTTGTCCTTTATCCTGTATGCTCCTTGTAACATCCCTGTTTTGCTAAACCCTAATTAGGAGTTGTTTGTGCATCATGAGCATCATATAAAATGCATTAGGAAAAAATTGCGTTTTCAAAATGAAGTGGAAACCCTAAATTCCAAAGTTCTACCTCTATTTGAAATGTTTCAAACATTCAAGATCTTGTTATGTGGTATTTATGAATTATTCAAAGAATGCCACATAATATTTGTACAAAGTTTGGAGGGTCTCTGGGTTTTCAAAATAGTCCAAAACAACAAATATAAATGGTTTAAGCCCAGTTTTTATTTGTTTCAAGAAAATAGAAGAAGGCAGGAGGGTTATGGGCAAATTTGCCCTTGTCTTCTACCTACAGCCAGTCAGGCTGCTGCTTGTCGCAGCGCCGGGCGTCGATCGGCCGCTGCGATGCGCGCCGCCGCTCGCTGCCCTGGGCGAGGATAAGGACCCCGCCGGCGCCCTCACCCTCGTCCCTATCTCTTTCCCCGCTCCCAGACCCTCTCCTCCTCTTCTCTGTGAGCACGGGCGTCCAAACCCTAGCTTCGGCCGCCATCCATCGCCGCCGTTCCGGCCACCCCCGAGCCCGGCCGACGTGCCCCCGAGCTCCGCCTCCCCCTCCTGCTCCTCCCCGTCGAAGGAATCGACGCAGGGAGCCGCCAATCGCCGCCGCTGTCTGCTTCTTCACCGCAGCCGGCGAGGACGCCGACGGCCGCCGCGGCGCCTCCCGGCCTCACCGAGCCCTCCGTCGCGCTCTTGGTGAGCCTCCGGTGCTCAGGCGCCCCTCCGTTCGCCCCTTCTCGCTCTGTAGTGTGCCCGCGACGGGCGGCTCCGTCCGCCGCCGTTCGGCCTCGCCGCCAGCGCTGCTCTGGCAACCTCCAGTGGGCGGCGCCACCACCAGGTGGTCGTCCGCGTCCGCGCGCATCTAACGCGATAAGCGGCGTGTCCAGGCGAGCCCTGGAACGCCCGCTCCGCTTGCCACCGGCGCCAGGACTGCCGTGGTGAACCACCAGCGGTTGACCCGGTGGGACCCGGCTGTCAGCCTTTTTCTTTTTATTTTGTTTTATTTTTTCTGTAAATGCAAAATCCCTGACAGGTGGGACCCCCTCTGTCAGATATTTAACATTTTCCAGGAATTCCAGAATTTGAATAAAACCTGTAAAATCCATATCTTATTCATTTTAATTCATAAAAATGTGTATAATATATCAAAATCTTTAGAAAAATGATATCTACACTTTAGTATCAAAAGCATGCATTGTTAAACAACTTTGAACCCTGTCCTTAATAGAAGAACAAATGAACCCTCTTCTTTAATATGCGGGGTTTATGGAATTGCAAAGTATTATGCATTCCAACCCTATTTAAATTGATGAGCATGTTATAGGATCACTTTCATTGCTATTAACATGTCATGTCATCATATTTGAATGTGCATTGCATTATGCCATGTATTGAATGCTATTTCTCTATTTCTAGTGTTTGCTTCTTCGCGATCGATAGAACACGTGCCGAGACGATGAAGATCAACAGCACCGAAGGTCAATACTTGTACATCGACAAAGGCAAGCCCTAGCCTGGTTCATATATGATTTCGAAATGCTTTTACTCTAGTTCCTTCATATTGCATGCGATTCAACTGTCTTTTATCGATAGATAGAGTTACCATATCTTTTGCATGTCCTACCTTTGTAGCCTCAAATCCCTGATCCACTGCTCCTAGCATAACTAGGTTTGGCATGTGTGCGTTGCTAGAGCCTTTATCTCTTTATGCTTAGCCATGCTTAGTATGTTACGCTACTACTCCGGTCTTCGGACTGGAGTCTTACAATAAAATGAATCTAGCATGACAGGTTGACGTGGTAAGTGTAGAGATGTTGTTAAACATGATTAAAGGCTCAGACGAGAAGCCACATTGGGATGAGGTGGGTTGTTTTGTTTCTGTCGATCCTAGGAACCGACTTCTCGTCTCTTGAACCAAAACTGAGCGTACAACCACACGAGGCCCTATTATGGTACCCTCTCGACTCACTAACTTGCCTAGTAGATTCCATGAGTCACATAGTTTGCGCGTTACCTAGACATATGCATTGCATTTTGCTTGGGGGAAAAGGTACATAACAGGTAGGTATGCACCGCCGACGGGGAGTCAGGGGCACCAAACCAAGCGTCGAAGTCCTGGATCGCTTATCGCCAGAGCGTTAGAGAAACCCAAGGAAAACGGGCACCTGTGGAAATGGGTATTTTTAGTGCTAGGCATGCTAGGTTTGCTTTCCAGTCACGTACCGGTGGTCGGCAATTATGATGCGGCGTACCACTGGATAGCCAGATCAGCGCCTGTAGCTCAGTGGATAGAGCGTCCGTTTCCTAAGCGGAAGGCCGTAGGTTCGACCCCTACCTGGCGCGCATTTATTCTTTTTTACGCATCCCTTTTCAATGTTATAATTACTGTTGTTAATCTTTTTAACGCCGAAGCCGTCCCCGAAGGCGAGCGTGGTCATCGCCGTCCCCGAAGGCGCATTGGTAACCACCCTACTACTTCCTCCTCGTTGCTCCCACCTCCTACTCATGCCACGTATGTTCCGCCCCTGACTTGCTCGACGGACTGCCTGTGTGCAGCGCGCGGTTGGGGCTGGCGTGGAAGCACGGCATCATCAGAGGGGAGGGCGGCTTCGGGTCCACCGGCGTCTGAGATTATCAGTCAGTCAGGGTAGATGAATATAGGTTTTCTGGTGCTTGTTAGTTAGGGTAGAAGCTTTTTTTTTTGCGAATCAGTTAGGGTAGAAGCTGGATATGTAAGCTAGTTTTGCATATGGATGTGCTAGGCTGATGGTTATGGTAAAATGAAGGAACCAATCGTCATGTGTTGTTCCGAGTTCCCATTATCCACATCGCATCTCTGAATATTTCAGCCTAAGGTTCCGACAGTCTGTCTGTCTGTCTCGAAGGCAGCATTTCCTTCAGGTTTCCAGCCTTGTGGAAGCTTCTGGAGTTCAGCTGATTCAGCTACAGCTAGGGACACACCAGCAGTATCAAGGTGTGCCGCTTCACTCCCATCTTTTCTTCACATCCTTGCAGTTCAATGACATCAGAAACAAAGAAACCAAGATCGAAAGTATGATCATAGGGTAGGATGGTCTAATTTAGAGCTCTGTTTGTGCTGACATTACAGTACAAACTGCATACGTTTGGTGTGGTCTCGTATCTGGAAAGTTCTACTGGACTTATTTGTGTCTGTGGGGTTGTCTGTAAACCTCTTCATGTTGCAATATTTTGCTATGGATCCTTCGAGGCTAGCTATGGAATTTCTTCAAGGAGAGGTAGTGGCCAACTATGATTTCCTGGATGAATTCCTGCAACCTGTTTACTTCTGGTTGGTAGCTAGGTTACCTTTTCTTTTGTAGACTGCTGGATAAGTCTGTAAACATATCAATTTGTAATATAGATCTTGTTTCATTTTCTCCTTTTCAGGTCTAGCTAAACATATCAATTTACCTTTTCTTCCATGTGGCAGTTAATGGATAAGTCTCGACTCATTTTTCTCTTTTTCAGGTCTAGCTAGATTGAGAACTGACACACGGCCAACTATCAGAAAAGGCACTCTTTGGCATTTTGAAGGATCATGGGTAACTATTCTCACAGTCCTTCTGGACCAATATATTTCAAACTGTTATTTATCCTCTATTTAGCAGTGAAATCTTTGCACCCAATGGACAGAGTAACCTGCTGATGTTGAGTATTTCGGCTCCCACATAAATTCTTACGGATAATTAAACTATCTTTAATGATCAAGGTGCTTGCTTTGTTTGTCCTGCGAAATATCATATTAACTAAAGATAATCTTCTACGAAATGGTAAGATGCATTGCCAAATTTGTGGTCAGGATGAAACTATTTATTCATTTGTTTCTGCCACTGTTCACTTGCGAGGTTTGTGGAGGATATAATCCAGCGTGATCTTTTTTCCTCACAGATATTCCTGATACATTTTATGTGCTATTTGGTGCTTGATTGCTTAAATTTAAAGTTTCTAGTTACTGTCGGCATTGCAGCAATCATTCTTGAACAATCTGGCAGTATTTCATGAAATCAAGCTTGCTCTGAACAAAAGAGAATTTCTGACCCTTTCTTATGACGAGTCGTGCCTAAACCTCTGATTCCTCATGTAGACAAAGTAAGAAAATGGATTTTTCAGAAGAAACTAAGGGACGGTGAATCATTCATGAACTACAAGGGGCAATGTGAGGTTGACTGGAGGTCCTTTTGCAACCTGAATACTTTTGTTTGTTACTCGTAGTCTTATTAGGTTCACTTTTGATAGTGGTATGTTTCATCCCAAACTGATGTGAATAGTGGCATGTCATCTCAAGTGCTCGCTGGAGTGCCTGGATGTGTTGCTCGCTCAAGGTTAGCTTTTGCTAGCAATCAACGCATGTTTTATCATGTTGAAGACGTCGTGTTTGGTTCCTGAGGTGTCACCTTTTTTTTGACAACTCAAAATCTCTTTATTCAATATCAAATAGTGCTACATCAGACACTAACAAAGGAATTAAACTCGGTGGTGGATCATCCAACCAAACCAAATGGTTTGACAATTTTTCTAAACAAGCTAATTCATGTGCTACTGTATTTAGCTCCCATGGTTCATGGATGAACTCAATCTTCAAAAACTGCTGATGTTCCAGGTAAAGTTGTAGCAATATTAGTAAGATGTAGTAATTCTGTGTTCCAGGTAAAGTTGTCTAAAAAAAGAATGAACATTCTGACTTCTGATGTTCTGCTCAAACAGTCCACAAGTAATTAGCATCTAGGTGCCCACTAAAGGTAATTAGAATTTAGCACCAAAGGAAGCGATATTATTTTATCCAAAGTGTTTCGCCATGAACAAACACATATCCTGCAGTAAAGGAAATGGTCTACTGGGTCTCAGACAATAAGATACGATTCCAATTCCCCCACTGCAAACAGTTGCCATAAGTTTAAGCTTCAGGATAATACTTGATCATCGTAGTACTACGATCACTATGCAAAGTTAACAGGCCACAGTACTGTCATAACCTCTTGAGCAAATCAAAGATCCAAATTTGAACATAGAATTCCAAAGACAATATACAAACTGAAAGACTGAAACCCGGATGAACAGCAGGGATGCAGGTAGCTTGCGTAGAAAAGAGATTGGATGAACATTCCCCCACCAGGTTGCATATATATAACTGAAGAGGCGTGGTCAAGTATCGGCTGAGATGTATCGACTTCTGAATATAGATTTTACACAGACCTGTCTAGTCTGTTAGTTATTGAAAGGAGGGTGGAAAGACCCATGCATAAACAAAACACTAGACACGAATAACCTAATGCCAAAATAGTCACCAACACCTATACACACTCAAAAGTTCTGTGGTCTCGACGTAGGCGAAGGTCTGGTGGCTGCTGTAGTTTGTTTTGAATTCGGCAACCCACGCGCTGTGTCTTGTTTCCTCCGTCGCTCGGCTTGTGTTTGTGTAGTACTAAACCTCTCCCTGGCTGCCATTGCATCGTCAAGACGTGGTCGCCGTGGTAAGTAAAGTTTGGATGTGTGAGCTGATGCTTGTTCATCTGCACGCTGTACCAGCGGCTCCATGTACATTGCTCCATGACCCACACCTCCGTCTTCTCATCCTGGCTGAAGGCGATGCCCAGCCTCCCGCGCACCTCTGTAAGGCGCCAGCAGCCTGGTCTGGACAACTCGTCGGGGAGAGGCCTGATGTATGTGATGTGCTCGTTGCCGAGGTCGAAGGAGACGACCTTTGCAGCAGGTTCCTTCACAGCCCAGTACGCTGCACCGTTGACGCTCACGATGCCCGTGTTAACGTCGTAGGTCTCTTTTGGACTGCCTGTGGCGACAGTTCTCCAAGCCGCCTCCCCGAGGGTAAAGACCGAGACCCTGTCGGACAAGTAGGGAACGTGCACGACCTTTGTACCGACCCGTCGCGGGATGGTATCCGAAGCCCTACATCAGGTACGAACACCCGGAGTATTTGGCATGCCGCATCGGTGGTATGGCCAGCGCCTCGCCGGTGACCGGATTGGCCAGGGTGATGCTTCCACCGGGCTTTTGCCGGTGTCTGAATCGGTTGTCGCACATGCAGACGAGGCCGTTGCAGCCTTGCAGGTGACAACTAGGTGCATGCCCTTGAAGGCGTCGCCGGCCCACAGGTCTCTGCTCCCGGTAGGGCTACCGTCCGACGATGATGATGGCAGGCGTGGTCCTCGATGAGGCGTACAGATTCTTTGGTGGCGACGAGCGTCCTAGGGCGGATCTTGGTGGTGGTGCGCGTGTCGACGGTGTCGCGCCAGAACCGGCAGACGAGGCGGGATAGCCGGCGGGCGCACGAGGATAGCCGCAGCAGGACCTCGACGTGGATGTCACTAGTAGGAAAGGCTCATTAGTGGCGCACCTAAAACCACATTCTGTGGCGCATGAGCGGTGCGCCACAAAAATAAACTTTTTGTGGCGCACCAGCCCATGCGACACAAAATAAGGAGTTTTGTGACGCAGTAGGGACAGTGCGCCACAGAAATAAGAGGTTCTGTGACGTATGTGGACCATGTGCGCCACAGAAATAAGTGCGCCACTGAATAATGTACAGGTATACTCGATTTTGTACTGCCTGATGTATTATACAGGTTTTATACACAGTATACAGCTTATATACAGATATAATATAGACATATATAATATGGACATATATAATATAGCAACATTATACATCATCATCACATTACTTAGAGCCCGATCGAGTTATACATATAGCTTCATACAACTCATAATCCATGCAAATTAAGTTCATCATTTCGAGATAGAAATAAAGTGACACCGGCCGTCGCCTACACTAGGATGAAATAGAGTACCGCCGCGACGATGGTGAGCAAGAGCGAGAGCACAACGAAGATCTTCATCTTCATCTTGCTCTTGTTCGACTGGTGCTTCCTCCACTTGGCAACCGCCTCGTATCTAGTCAAGTATCCTTTGTAGTTGTTGCCGCTGAACTTGTGCACCTGTTTCTTGCAGTCCTCCCACTCCTCGTACACTCCTGAAACCCGCCCCTCGAACACGACGTAGTACGTCATCTCTATGGACACAAGGCATATTAGTATATAATGCAATGAAAAGAATTAGAGGGTTCACATGCATGCATATTCACAAGAATTAAAGCAAGGAAATAATAATAAACCTAAAAGACATATAGCATCGGTATCACATAACTAATCAAGTTCAACGACAACGACTACAATAGTAATTGAAGTCCAAAAACGACGACCGTTTCGAGTAAATTAAGAAAATTAAGTTTACAACACAATACACATTGTCCATCGATTCAAAGTAATGCTAGGCACACCGGCCTCGGTCAACGAGACGTCTTCTTCAGCGGCTCCGAGAATGGTTTGTACATGTCCTTCGTCGTCCATGTCCCTCTTACAGAACCCTCTGAGTTGGTGTAAGAGCCCCAATCTGTTGGATACATCTTCTAGGTTAATTTTCGATAGCTTTACTTGGATGCGATGGAAGTCTTGCTGACTAGGTGGCAGACACATCATCTCTCCATCCGCGACAAACCCTTTAAGGTGATGGAGGGCATAGAAGGCCTCCTTACTACTTGATGCAAGGGAAGTCGATCACGTTCTTGAACCCGAGCTTTTTAGTGTCCGACCTGATAAATTCCCCCTTCTTGTCGAAGGTGCCTCCATTTTTGGAGTAGCCAAGGATAGCCTCATCGAGAACACCCCTTATTCTCGTGTAGTCTTCTTCGTCGTCGTATTCGACGAGTGGAAATACTGGGCTAGTGACCACTTTGTGCAAAGGATGACGAATGTGCAGTATTTGTCCCTGCTCAACACATGCAATTGAAATGGAATGTTGGAAGGATCGGCAATGGAAGAAATATATAAGAAAGCATAAGTTACGACAGCCGTGAGCGGATGTGTACTTACTCGGGAAAGATAGGCAGAAGAATGGTGTTCTTCTATTTGTTCATGATCATGAAGCTCTGGAGGTACCGCACCACCTTGGTCCGTGTCCTTGAGCCGTCCTCAAGCTGGCTATCGCGCATGTAATAGGGATCCGCTACCGCGATGTGGGGGGTCTCTCTGTTGATCTTCATCTGAAGATTTATCGCGTATAGGCGGACCAAGTTATAGTCGAGCCGTTTCCAGTAAAATAGATTGAAGACGTCCTCGAACGCTATGAAGAAGATATTAGCGGGATCTTCATGGACGAAGTTCGGGTCTTCTGGCACCTTGACCGTGAACACCGGGTAATATGGATCCTTGTCTTTAAGAAGGACGCCCTCTAGATATTGAATACTGTGCTGCAAAGGGAGCATTAGTCCACTTCCGAGGTGTTCCATGTCCATCCGGTGTCGGTGGTGCCACGTCGTTGGCCCGGATCCTCTTAGGAAGAGGCTGGCTCGAAGATGCGCCCGAGGATCTTCTTCCGGGGTAGACCATGCTACTTAGACTACTCATAGTGGGAGTAACTGTAACATCCCATGTTTGTAATTAAGTGCATTTGCATCATAAGCATCATCTAAAACTCTGCTAAGAAATTTCCGCATTTAAAACAAAATGGAATCCCTAAATTGGATAATTCTTCCGGTCTAATTTAAATGCTTCAATAAGTCTTCAAACAAAAATGTTGTATTTTTGGACAAGAGAAGTAAGATAAAAGTATTAATTTTACTTATATCTATTTGCCAAGTTTGTATTTGCAAAGGAGTACGTATTAAACTTAGTTTGGTTGAATTGAATAGTCAAACCACAGTAACAGTTTTGGTTCCCACAAAAGCCAACAAGAGCTAAATCGATGGATATTTACTAGCTACAGACCCCATCTAAAATATCCTGGGACAGAACCGCTTTTGACCTGTTGAGACGTGATCAATTAGTACTACTACTCCCCCATCGTAGCATACAAAAACTCCAGACCTTATCCATCGAGTGTTGAGTGTTGCCGCTGCCTGAAGAGCTAAGCACCTGCGCCATTGCTGTGACCTAGAGTTAGAGAGGAATTAGGTGAGAGACCTGAGAAGTTGGCGGAAGAAGAGGATCCAGGAAGGAGAAGGCTGGTTAGTTGCTGGGGCAATCGCCGGCGCAGTTGTCGGAGTCAGCGACCGGCCGTCGGAATTGATCGATCGGCGAGCGCGCAAGAAGAAATTAGGAGGCCGAGCCATCCATAACCTGAGCTAGCCAACCACGCGTTCAGGTAAAGCTGGTAGTGGTGATGCCACGAATGGCTCCTCTTTTGTCCCAGACATTTGTTTCTTATCTGGTGATGTATCAGTTCAGTTCAGAAACCAGTTGGTCTATTTTCTTGTTTATGTATGATCCTGACGCTTGCTGAGAAAAGAAGACATGCTTAGTGAGAGGAATAGCAAGTTACAGTTTTCAGTCTTGAGTTGGCTTGTTTATTTAAGCCTAGAATCGTACACAACCTTCAGTTTGTAACTCCAGTTTGTAGTTTTGGTCAGAGGTAGAAATAGGTTCAGTTTTACACGATCTTTTCTTGCAAAGACATATCAGGTTCAGGTTTTGCCATGACAGCTAATACACGTTCTGTAGAAACTATAGTTTAGCTACACCCTTGTCCATATGAGCACTCGTCTATGTCAGGTACTACCTGCTAGTACTATATATTTGAGTGAGGTTTAAATAATTTGGATTTGAATACCAATCTCTAAACTGCAGTAATACATGTTCTGTTTCTAGAAGTGCTGTGCTGTATATGGTCATCTTGGTGAGTGTAGTTTTAGTCACACATCCTGTAGATGTCTAGTAGCACTAATTTCACTATGCTTGATCAGATATATTCTAGCCCAGGCTGAACCATATCACTTGCACGAATCTGAGCTGACAAGAATACCTAGTTGTTGTTCCTCTTTATAAATCGTTTCCTATGTTTCCAGAAATTTCAGGAAATGTGCAACCTTATAAAATTCGTAACTCATTCATACTTTATCCGAAAATTACAAACTAGATATCAAAACGTTCAGAAAAACAAGATTAATATGTTTACATCAGTTTCATGCATTCTTAAGAAACTTGAACCCTGTCCATAATAGAAGAACCAATGAACCCTCTTCTTTAATTACGAGGTTTATGGAAATGCAATGCATTATGCATTCCAACCTCATTTAAATTGATGATCATTTCATAGGAATAATTTCAGTACCTTTAAACATGTCATATCATCATTCTTGTTTGCGCATTGCATCGATGCCATGTGTTGATTGTTGATCTACCTTTCCGGTATTTGCTTCTTCGCGATCGATAGAGCACGTGCCCGAGACGATGAAGATCGTCAACGACTGTTATCACCGGAATTTGACCGAGTCAGAGGCGGGCCGCGATCAAGATGGACGTGAAGAATCTATATGGAAGAAATATGTGAATCGGCCTTTATACGCAGAGTTTGGGCTAGTTAGCCCGTGTATCTTAATATAGTAGGTTATGTATCGGTTTAGAAGTTAGAGTTTATCTCGTGCACGGTTTAGTGCACGCCCACATTAGAAAGTCCCCCGGACTATAAATATGTATCTAGGGTTTATGGAATAAACAACAACCAACGTTCAACACAAACCAATCTCGGCGCATCGCCAACCCCTTCGTCTCGAGGGTTTCTCCGGTAAGCACCATGCTGCCTAGATCGCATCTTGCGATCTAGGCAGCACGAGCCTGCCTACGTTGTTCATGCGTTGCTCGTGCTGAAGCCTTTTTGATGGCGAGCAACGTAGTTATCATAGATGTGTTAGGGTTAGCATTGTTCTTAGTATCATATGCTTGTCGTAGTGCAACCCTTGCGCATCTAGCCGTCCCCGTACCTCATCATGGGTGCGAGGCGGCACCCCGCTTGATCGTTATTTAGTAGATCTGATCCGTTACGGTTGCTCCTTGATTCATCAAGGATTAGTTTAACATCTGCAATAGTTAGGCCTTACAAAGGGTTGGAGGATCCAGCGGCGCGTAGGGTGTAGTTTGCTGGCCCTAGACAGGATGTTCCGAGGATCAACCTCCTGTTGGTTTTTAGGCCTTGTCTAGGATCGGCTTACGATCACCGTGCGCGAGCGCGAGGCCCAATCGTGAGTAGGATGATCCGATTATGCGGTGAGAACCCTAAATCGTCGTGGATCTCATATGCTTTATCTTGATCAGCAGGACCACCATATATTCGGCCACCTTGGACGAATCATGGGTGGATCGGCTCCATGAGCCGATTCACGGGATAACCCGAGAGCCGATCGAGGCTCGTATTTAACGTGTACGTGTGTGCCCTGCAGGAAACTAAGCGAGGCATCATCCACACCTTCCCGACCGGGTATAGGTCGGTGGCACGCCCTTGCAATTTGCATCGGCGCGCGACCGGGAGGCTTTGCGGGCCGTCGCTCTGAGGGACTGGGGCCAGCCGCAGCCCTAGTTGTTCCCGGCTCTACGGTGTTGACCAGTCACTGCCCGCCGGTGGGTTTCTGACGTCAACACATTCTGGCACGCCCGGTGGGACCTTCCTCAACATCAACCACATCGCCGTCTACATCGGAGATGGCGGAAGAAACTCCGGTCACTTACGAGGACCTGAACGGCGAGCTCAAGAAGAAGTATGACGAGATCAAGGCCTTCCTCGAAGCCGACCTCATCGGCTCTTTCCACAGGACCCGCTCCCATGGCATCAGATGGAAGGGGTTCTCACCTGAAGGCGCGCTTGATGGAGTGGACCTATCCACCCCGTCAGAAGAACGCACCAGGTCGCTGCGTCAGGAGATCAACTTCATGGTGGCTCATTCGCTGCACCGCCATTCTGAGAGCCTCGGTGAATACGTTGGAGCGCGTCGCTCCGCGCGTGATCCAGGAGATCATGAGCCGTCGGCACTCTCCGTCGGGACCAGCTCTAGGGACTCACCAAGGAGAATTGCCACTCCGGTCCCGTCCACCGCTGCCGTTCGCGTTGGCAGCGCCCGACGCGCCGAACTCATCGGCCTACGTCGTCTACAAGATTGGTGGTGACCCCGGTGACTACCAATTCCTACATGACGCGCCCAAGGAGATCCCGCACGGATACGCATGCGCATACGTGCTGCAGGCTGCAGCACTCGGGCACTCTCGAACCAAGGTTGCAACAGCGGGGACTTCGGAACAACAGGAGGAACGTCGGAGGCGGACCCCGAGAAGCGTACGTGGCTAGCTAAATACGCCACCCCGACAAAACTCCGCAGCCCAGCTCCCGCAGTTGGCTCGAACCGGAAAAACAAGCATGGCTGGTTAAGTACGCCACCCCGGCGAATCTTCAAGGTTCGGCACCTTCAGCCATCACCGCGGATCAGATTTGTACGATTCTGAAAGATCAGTTCGGCATGATGCCGAAAAGGAAGACGGTCGGCTATACCAAGCCGTACCCCAACGAGTACGAATTGATCCCGCTACCACCCAAGTATCGGCTCCCGGACTTCACAAAGTTCAGTGGATCAGATGGTTCCAGCTCCATCGAGCATGTGAGCCGATATTTGGCACAGCTGGGCATGATCTCAGCATCAGACGAGCTGCGTGTGAGGTACGTCTCACAGTCCCTCACAGGATCGGCTTTCGGTTGGTACACGTCGCCGCCACCGAACTCAGTCCGGACTTGGAGCGGTTGGAAGAACGGTTCCATGAGCAATATCACTCGGAGGCTTCCGAGGCCGGCATTGCCGATTTGGCACAAATACGACGAAGCGCGGGGAAACAAGTGTCGGAGTACATCCAGCGCTTCGAGACCGTTAGGAACCGATGCTATTCGGTTCACGTAAGCGAAAAAGAAGCGATCGAGTTGGCGGTGGTGGGTCTATCATCATCGATCAAGGACGTGGCCTCCCAAGCGGACTACCCTTCATTAGCACACATGGTGCGAGGTCGTCGAGCGTATGAACAGCGCCACCCAGATGTCTACCAGGACAAGTTCAAGCGCGTGGTTACCATGGTTGACGCAGGCGAAGATGAAGGCGCTACGGGAGAACAAGAGGTCGCAGTGGCTGAGTGGACTCGAGCGGCAGGCCCAGTAACCTGCAAATGGGTGAAGCCACCAGGGCCTCCAAGAGGGTTCGACTTCGACGTGATGAAAACCGATCAGATTTTCGATCTCTTACTCGCGGAGAAGCATATAAAGATACCCGAAGGCCACAAGGTCCCTACGGTGCAAGAGCTGAACGGAAAGCCATACTGCAAGTGGCATAACACGTTCACCCACACCACTAACGACCGCAGGGTGTGGCGTCGGCGGATCCAAATGGCAATAGAAAATGGGCGACTAATTTTTAACCAAGTACGCCATGAAGGTCGACACACACCCCTTCCCCGCCGTCAACATGGTGGAGTTTACCCACCTCGGAGGGTGCCAGCCAGGTTTCTCAGCCAACATCAACATGGTAGAGCTTGGACACCACTCTGAGAAGGACGGGGATGAGGGCAGCTGCTCTCAAAGCAAAGACACAGAGGGGGCCGCTCCATGCGATCGGCTCCGTCAAGATGGCAAGCGCTACGTCACAGAGGGAGAAGTGAAGAACATAAGATATCAACGACCCCTCTCCGATCACCTCCTCAACAAGTATGTGAGTCGGTATGACCAACGCCGGCGACACGGCGACGATGATGAAAGAGATCGTCTGGCCAGAAACGACAGAAGGCATCGTCGGCATAATCACGATGAGGAGCGGCAGGAGCGCCACGCTAGGGAGCAAGACGACACGGGCAGGCATTGGGACTGCCCCTTCTTCAGACACTGCTGGGATTCAGGAATGAGCCGATTGCCTACGATCGGCAATTGCCCGAATGCAATCGTAAGAAGAAGGAGGCAGCCAACGTGTCCGTGTTCGAGCGCTTAGGGCCTCTCCCACCACAAAGCGGACGTGCCGAGACCCCTCGGTTGGAAGATCTCGAGGATTCGGAAGACGAGGGTGAAGACGAAGAAGACAGTACCACCGTCCAAGGTGGTGCCCCGATGGTCTCAGCCATTCACAAAAGCGCGGGGTTCAGCGATTGCGCGGTCCGGAGGAAGCCGAAAGGTTGTACTTGTATACGCTAAGGAAGGCACGGCCCGATCTCGGCTGCGAAAGTCCGACGAACCCCTGGATGAGGAGGGACTGCCGCAAAGAAAAGAGTGGCGCCCCAAGCAAAGGAAAGCCGATGATGAAACATCGGGCCGGCACAAACATGGTGCTCGTTCGTCCGGCGAAGTGTAGAGCTCCACGATTACACGATGCACCCGAGGTGGACAACAGCAAGCGCACCAACGTAATAAAGTCAGAGATTGGGCTGGTTTTATCCACCAGCATGGACGAGTAGCAAGACTACGTCAATAAGCAAACATGGCGAGGCTGATCCTTGCGATCGCCCCCCCAAGGGATATTACAAAACCATCACTGAGCAAGCAACGTGGAGGCCGATTCCAGCAATCGGCCAAGATTATCCTCACCATCTATTTTGCCTGGGATCAACGTTTGACCCAACAGGGGCTACCTGAAGAGCCGATACCATCAATTCTCTTGACAGAATCGGCTCGGGGGGGCACCTAGGTGGATAAAACACGAGGATATGAGATAATACTATCAAGTATGGGGGCCGATACACAAATCGGCCTAAAAATTTAAAATTTTTGAGCACAGCCGATGCAGCAGACATCGACTTAAGGATATAAAAGCCGATGCATGGACATCGACTCAAGAGGAATAACTGTCAGGGGATCAATGGAACTGGAGCTGCTGATCCTTCTAAAACCTTTCCAAGAGCACGGGCTTCTCGCGTGTAAGCATTCTTACCCTGTTTTAGTGGAAAGCTGGAGTAACTCGGAGGGCAGCTCGCCTTGAAACATCAATGTTCTGGAGAGCCGATTTTGTTGAAAACGGCTAACATGGCGCTACGAGGGGGAATCTGATGATGGTCGGTTCGGATGGTCCACTTTTATCCTCGCCCTGATTAAGGCTCGGGGGGCAACAGACCTGTACCTACCGGAAGGAGAATCATCAGTTGAAGGATGGATAGGGTAAATGTAGAAGGACCGGTGCGTTGCTATCGGCTCGTTATGCATTGGCAAAGGGGGACAAATCGGCAGATGCAGTACGAAGGACAATCGGCTAAAAATTATCATAAAGGGAATCGGCAAAATCAACTTGGGGAAATTCTTCATTGGTCAGCGATATTTCTTACAAAGAAAGAGCCGATTGCTCAGGAAAGGAAGAACAAAAGAAGGGTCTATTGACCAATCTACTACTGCTAGACCTATACTAGTAGACCCTATCTACGGGCCGTTGCTGCCCTCGTCATCGCCGTCATCGCCGCTGTCGGCGCTGCTCCCGGCCGGCTCGTCGTCGCTGCTCCAGCGGCCGCCGGCAGGACCTTCGTTGTCCTCATCTTCCTCATCGTCGTCGTCATCGCTGTCGAAGTCACTCAGATTCCCCGGCCAGGGGCAATGGCGCTTGGCCGGCGGCTCGTCGGGGAAGCTGTCGTCGTCGTCGTCCTCCTCTTCCTCCTCCTTCACCTCCTCGGAGGTGGTGAAGTCGTCCCGGAGAAGCGATCGTCATCGCTCTCCTCCTCCGATTCCCGTCGGCAAGGAAGCGGAGGTCACTCTCCCCGTCCGTCGAGGATTTGTCGTCCTCCGACCGGAGGGAGAAGTCATGGCCGGACTCCTCCCGGCCTCAATGGCGCGGCGGATGTTGGCCGCGTGGACCTCCGCCGGGTTCGGCTCCGGCGTCGGCGCGCGAGACGAAGAGGACTGGGTGGAAAGATCCGATGAAGCAGAGGAGGAAGAAGACATGGTGGCGCAGGAGGGCTTTGGGAGTACTAATGCGAAGGAGATGCAGGAATAAACTGTGCGGAGCGGTTAAATAAAAGGGGATATAGTGGAAGTTCAATGCCACAGCAGTTTCCGAGGAAGTGGTGCCTAAAAAAAAAACTGTCAGGTCACGCGGAGAAGTTGAGAAGGCAGGGCATCATGATGACGGATACTGCAACGGTTCTGCCACGACATGACCCGACGAAAGAAAGCGTAATGATTTTGGAAATGTCATTTCCAAAACCAGGGGGGCATGTGTTATCACCGGAATTTGACCGAGTCAGAGGCGGGCCGCGATCAAGATGGACGTGAAGAATCTATATGGAAGAAATATGTGAATCGGCCTTTATACGCAGAGTTTGGGCTAGTTAGCCCGTGTATCTTAATATAGTAGGTTATGTATCGGTTTAGAAGTTAGAGTTTATCTCGTGCACGGTTTAGTGCACGCCCACATTAGAAAGTCCCCTGGACTATAAATATGTATCTAGGGTTTATGGAATAAACAACAACCAACGTTCAACACAAACCAATCTCGGCGCATCGCCAACCCCTTCGTCTCGAGGGTTTCTCCGGTAAGCACCATGCTGCCTAGATCGCATCTTGCGATCTAGGCAAGCACGAGCCTGCCTACGTTGTTCATGCGTTGCTCGTGTCTGAAGCCTTTTGATGGCGAGCAACGTAGTTATCATAGATGTGTTAGGGTTAGCATTGTTCTTAGTATCATATGCTCGTCGTAGTGCAACCCTTGCGCATCTAGCCGTCCCCGTACCTCATCATGGGTGCAGGGCGGCACCCCGCTTGATCGTTATTTAGTAGATCTGATCCGTTACGGTTGCTCCTTGATTCATCAAGGATTAGTTTAACATCCGCAATAGTTAGGCCTTACAAAGGGTTGGAGGATCCAGCGGCGCGTAGGGTGTAGTTTGCTGGCCCTAGACAGGATGTTCCGAGGATCAACCTCGTGTTGGTTTTTAGGCCTTGTCTAGGATCGGCTTACGATCACCGTGCGCGAGCGCGAGGCCCAATCGTGAGTAGGATGATCCGATTATGCGGTGAGAACCCTAAATCGTCGTGGATCTCATATGCTTTATCTTGATCAAGCGGGACCACCATATATTCGGCCACCTTGGACGAATCATGGGTGGATCGGCTCCATGAGCCGATTCACGGGATAACCCGAGAGCCGATCGAGGCTCGTATTTAACGTGTACGTGTGTGCCCTGCAGGAAACTAAGCGAGGCATCATCCACACCTTCCGACCGGTATAGGTCAGGTGGCACGCCCTTGCAATTTGCATCGGCGCGCGACCAGGAGGCTTTGCGGGCCGTCGCTCTGAGGGACTGGGGCCAGCCGCAGCCCTAGTTGTTCCCGGCTCTACGGTGTTGACCAGTCACTGCCCGCCGGTGGGTTTCTGACGTCAACAACGACGCAGATCAATAATTGTCCATCGACGAACAAGTCCAGCGTGGGATCCCCGAAGATCCATGTTGGTTTTTCAGGGACAAAGGCAAGCCCTAGCCTGGTTCATATATGATTTTGAAATGCTTTTACTTCTGGTTCCTACATATTGCATGCGATTCAACTGTCTTTTATCGATAGGTAGAGTTATCATATCTGATGCATGTTCCATCCTTGTAGCCTCAAATCCCTGATCCACTGCTCCTAGCATACCTAGGTTTGGCATGTGTGCATCGCTAGAGCCTTTATCTCTTTATGCTTAGCCATGCTTAGTTTGTTACGCTACTACTCCGGTCTTCGGACTGGAGCCTTATAATGAAATGAAACTAGCATGACAGGTTGACGTGGTGAGTATAGAGATGTTGATAAACATGATTAAAGGCTCAAACGAGAGGCCACATTGGGATGTGGTGGGTTGTTTTGTTTCTGCCGACCCTAGGAACCGAGTTCTCGCCTCTTGAACCAAGACTGAGCGTACAACCACACGAGGCCCTATTATGGTACCCTCTCGACTCACTAACTTGCCTAGTAGATTTCATGAGTCACATAGTTTGCGCTTTACCTGGACATATGCATTGCATTTTGCTTGGGGGAAAAGGTACATAACAGGTAGGTAAGCGTGGTCGTGGTGGGCTGGGGGTTGCGGCCTCCGGGGAAACCCACCTCGGCTCACATCGTTAAGGACCGGCTTCGGGACTTGACCCGTTACGGCGGAACAATCCTTAGCGCGTGACTCATGGTCTCGGCGACAGCAAGGTAAAGGTCGTGGTCAACCACCCTCTGCCGACTTTCCAAGGAAGAGAGCTTATGATCTGGCATTAAGAGTCGGTTGGTACGTGTGGATAAAGTTGTGCACCCCTGCAGGGTTAAATCTTTTCGAAAAGTCGTGTCCACGGTTACGGACGACTTGGGAACGGACGTGGAGATCATAGAGAACTTTAACCTGATCATAAAACTTGGCAACCAATGTGTGTTTACGGATACCTTCTCCGGGTTGTTGAGGGGGTGATCCGAGGATAGTGGTTCGAGATGATGAAGATTGGTGGATACAATATGATGATCAGTAGAGGTAGAGATATCGCTCTCTTATCCCCTTTCAAAGGTTCTGAGTAGTCAAGCTTCTTCTCCCTCTTGTTTAACAAAGGAAAACTGGCTTTACGCAAAAGAAGCTCTACAGAAAGCCCGCATACCCGCTTTGCTAAAAGGTTGTACTAAGTCTTGCTGAGTCCCTGTACTCAGCTTTGCATGCTTTTGTTTCAGACCAAGTCGCTCCAACATATGGTGGTTTCTAGGTCGACATCGACGAGTAGCTTGGGGTTCCCAGGTGGCAGCCTGGAATCTATGGGCTGGGACTTCGCCGTTATGCTCCTGGCCTCTTAGGCCTTTTACTATCTTGCTATGTCTAATAGAATAACTTCGCTTCCGTTGATTGATGTATGCCAGGTCAGTGATCTCTGCTTGTAATACTTTGGTTCTTTGCTCTGTTATGAGCTTGTATTACTTCTTGAGTCGTAGAGTCACTGTTGTGTTACCGATTCTCTCACTGTAGTCTCTCGAGCTCTAGGTTAGGCTTATGTCAGACGAAGATCTGATATTTGTCTAACCCTGATCCCGGGGTGCCACAGGTTTTGGTATCAGAGCAGGACTGCCTGTAGGAAACCCTTTCTACTGGTCGATGTTGAGTCTAGTGTTTGTGAAAACTATTTTGAAGCTAAAAAGTATTTGCGAAAATCTGAGTAGGCTTCTTTTTACTTCTTATCTGGTATCGCTCTAATTCTAAGGTGCCTTACCTTGTGTTGATTTGAAAGTTTTTCTATCTCTTCTAGTCTTTCAAACTTAGGTGCCTTAAAGGCAGGTCGTTTGCAAACCAGTTGACCTAGTGCAGAGTTCTCTAGAGTCGTGTGTGTTCTGTGTCTCCTCTTCGTTTTATTTTGTTTCAACAGAGAGATCTCCTTCCATCATGATCTTTCTAGTTTGTGGGTTCCACAACATTTTGTTCTAGGCTTCGAGGTTTTCTTTCGCCTTGTATGCCTCCTTCTTATTTTTCTTGGGTAGTTTGGAAGCTATGCATTGCTTCTAGATGCTACATCGTGATTACTACCTCGTAGTGTCCTCTGAGTCACTCATCTAGTAGTTACTCCTTTCTCGGGTTCTAACCCTTGGTCTTGAACCGAAGGTCCCCGAATATGCTGGATTCTATTTTATGAATCTTAGCACATGAAGTTGGCCTTTAACCCAAGATCCATGCCATTGAACACTGGAGTTAATGTTCAAACATTACATCGGGATGGCTAAATTCAAATCAATCTAGACTTCAAGCTTGTGGTTATTGTCGTATTGACCTGCGGCAATAAAGATCTTTCCCTTCCACTAGCTATCGCAGATGTTCCTTCGTCGAACCAAACGGATCGCGATAAGAGTGCTCTTTGAGAGTCTCATATCTGTGTCGGTGACTCCGCCACACCTCCCTTTTTAGCATGAGTTTCACTAAAGTGTTATCTTGTGCATCTACCTCTCAAGAATTCTGATCCTCATCATGTTCCTCCTCTTTAGTTGCTTTCCAACCTTTGTCTATAAGTTAGCAGCCAAGTGGTAAATGTGCCTTGGTGTCTCCAGTGCATGTTACCCTTGTTGTTCGTCAAGACATTTCCCTTCGAGATGTCAGGAGAAACAAACTCCAGTACCTCGTCCGTTTTAAGACTTGGTCAAAGTATTGTAATCCGCAGATTAAGAGGCTTCATTAGCTTCTGTTCTGTTCTACCTTAGAGTATCACCCTCTTCTATATCATGAGGTCGTGCTTTGTATCATGGCCTTATAGATGAAGTGATGTTCTTACATATCTTTACTCGCCCTTCCTCCGAGTTGTCAGTGCTTGGGAATGTTGGGGTGTACTTATTGATGTGGCTATCCGAGATTCTTAGCAATTCTTATTGCTTCGAAATACAAGGACATTTGTGTCATTCTTAGCGTAATTGGTTCGCCAATTATTAAGTTAAGTTTGATTGTGCTGCCAAGTCCATTTGTTCAGACGCACATATTCGGTCAAAGAGTTAGGTTCATCCCAAAGCTCTCAAGACCATATCGTTTGCTTTGTTAAGCAAGATCCCCTCTCGAACTCAGTGATATACCGGTGGTTCGTGATATTCTAGTTGTCTTTCTAGAAGTATTACCATGTTGTTACATGACCGTGTTGTCGAGTTCATGAGTAAGTTGGTTCATTGAACTACTCCTTCTCCAAGAATCATGCTGGATAACCCTGGACTAGTTGGTTGAGCTTAATCAACAACTTGGAGAGTTGAAAGACAAAAACTCTATCCGACTTTGTTCCTTCATAAAGGGATGTCTAGTGTTGTTTGTGTTGAAGTCTGATAGTATCTTCCCCATGGATATGATATCTTCCCCATATTTGATTTAAGTTTGGGTTATCATCAAATCAAACTCAGTTCTAAGGACTATCTTGATAATGTTTATACTCATGGTGTCTCGTCTGAGTATACCTTCATGTCCTTTGGTCTGACCAATACTTTTGCCTCGTTCCTGCAAAATATGAGTTCCTCATTGGAGTATCTTGATAAGTTTGTTATTGAGCCCATCGATGACATTCTTATTTCCTCCATGTTTAAAGAGATTCATATTGAATAGTGGGCATTAATATTGGAAACTTTTAAGAACCATCTTTGTGTTATCATGAAGTATGTGTTCTCGATGTTGGAAGTGGCCTTCTCTGGTTCACGTGCTTTTGCTGAAAGATGTCGCCGTGGATCTGAGTTGAGTTCTGTTTGTTTTTCTCAGGAATCATTGCAAGTCGATCAGGCATGTGCGAAGTATTCTTGAGATGGAAGGTTGTTACCTCCATTCCTTGAATGTTCCTCTATGCACCCTAAGTCACTGACTGGTTTGTCCAAGAAAGAGAAGAAGCTTTAGAACTTCCAAATCTTCTTTGATGTCCCCATCAGGACTCACTTGTGTTACATTGCAAGTTCATGTGCACGCAATTGCTGTCGCAACCACATGTATTACGCAATCTAGCTCAATCCTTTGGAGCTTGACATTGTGGTCTATGTCTTGAGAATCTAGCAACTTGACCTTGGTGGTAACTGTTGCAAATCTTACTTTCAAACATTCTGAGTCCGAAAGTATCTTTACACCTAACCTAAGCTGAATCTCAAGCAGCAATGATGGTTGGTGTTCCTCCAGGATTTTTGACCTAGGTCTCTTTGTAAGTCCGGCAAGATTGATGTCGTGGTTAACACAATTAGTCGGAAGGTCTAATGTCATAATCTCTTGAATCATCAAGAATAACCACTCTCCATGAGGATTGCCCTCATAGTATCTTTTCAATTCCGAAGTCCGACCTTGACTCGATGACCTATTGAAGGCCCGTCAATAGCCTAAAATTGGTGTCTGTTATATCAAGGAGAACATCATAAGCAGTGTTGCTAAGTGTACCTCGGTCAATTCCTTGAAACTATTTCCCTGGTGACAACAACTTTGTCCCGTGAAATTTCACTCCCCGGTGATCTTGCTACGCTGATCGACAATGCTTTTCCCCTTCCTTTGGCTTATACTTGAAGTTCTCTTTAATTCACACGTTGTGTGAATTCGTCAGTCATTTAGGCCCCAGCCTTTTTAGCAGACAATAATCGTTTCATATACCCATGCCAGAAAAGTGACTATGATTCTTAAGTCCAAAGTTGCTATGGTTGGATAATCATTTGTGCTTCCACGAGTCACCCTCTCTAAGAGTGCCTCTTCATGCTAACCAAGATAGTCTAACTCCTCTCTACCTTGTCCTTCGTATTCTTGTAAAGCGTGGAGCAATTGTCTACCAAAATTTGAAACTTCTTCCGTATCCTCTGTTACCTTGACGTGTTTCGTGTTTGTTAGCTCAAGAGTTGTTTTTCAACACTCCTTCCATGAGTTGACCATGAGATACTCGATCTTTTAAAGATCCACCGTCCAGAGTTATTCCCTCTTTCCTTTAGGGTGAAGAAAGCAAATGAAGAGCTCTTCATGGTGTCGTGGATCAACTTCTTCAACAAAGAAGATAACCGTGGTATCGACAAGCTCGTTGAAGACCGGTGTAATCCTTGTTACCTTCCCTTCTCCTACCTTAGGAATCTCGGGGACGAGATTCTTGTAAGGGGGGTAGATTTGTAACATCCCATGTTTGTAATTAAGTGCATTTGCATCATAAGCATCATCTAAAACTCTGCTAAGAAATTTCCGCATTTAAAACAAAATGGAATCCCTAAATTGGATAATTCTTCCGGTCTAATTTAAATGCTTCAATAAGTCTTCAAACAAAAATGTTGTATTTTTGGACAAGAGAAGTAAGATAAAAGTATTAATTTTACTTATATCCATTTGCCAAGTTTGTATTTGCAAAGGAGTACGTATTAAACTTAGTTTGGTTGAATTGAATAGTCAAACCACAGTAACAGTTTTGGTTCCCACAAAAGCCAACAAGAGCTAAATCGATGGATATTTACTAGCTACAGACCCCATCTAAAATATCCTGGGACAGAACCGCTTTTGACCTGTTGAGACGTGATCAATTAGTACTACTACTCCCCCATCGTAGCATACAAAAACTCCAGACCTTATCCATCGAGTGTTGAGTGTTGCCGCTGCCTGAAGAGCTAAGCACCTGCGCCATTGCTGTGACCTAGAGTTAGAGAGGAATTAGGTGAGAGACCTGAGAAGTTGGCGGAAGAAGAGGATCCAGGAAGGAGAAGGCTGGTTAGTTGCTGGGGCAATCGCCGGCGCAGTTGTCGGAGTCAGCGACCGGCCGTCGGAATTGATCGATCGGCGAGCGCGCAAGAAGAAATTAGGAGGCCGAGCCATCCATAACCTGAGCTAGCCAACCACGCGTTCAGGTAAAGCTGGTAGTGGTGATGCCACGAATGGCTCCTCTTTTGTCCCAGACATTTGTTTCTTATCTGGTGATGTATCAGTTCAGTTCAGAAACCAGTTGGTCTGTTTTCTTGTTTATGTATGAACCTGACGCTTGCTGAGAAAAGAAGACATGCTTAGTGAGAGGAATAGCAAGTTACAGTTTTCAGTCTTGAGTTGGCTTGTTTATTTAAGCCTAGAATCGTACACAACCTTCAGTTTGTAACTCCAGTTTGTAGTTTTGGTCAGAGGTAGAAATAGGTTCAGTTTTACACGATCTTTTCTTGCAAAGACATATATGGTTCAGGTTTTGCCATGACAGCTAATACACGTTCTGTAGAAACTATAGTTTAGCTACACCCTTGTCCATATGAGCACTCGTCTATGTCAGGTACTACCTGCTAGTACTATATATTTGAGTGAGGTTTAAATAATTTGGATTTGAATACCAATCTCTAAACTGCAGTAATACATGTTCTGTTTCTAGAAGTGCTGTGCTGTATATGGTCATCTTGGTGAGTGTAGTTTTAGTCACACATCCTGTAGATGTCTAGTAGCACTAATTTCACTATGCTTGATCAGATATATTCTAGCCCAGGCTGAACCATATCACTTGCACGAATCTGAGCTGACAAGAATACCTAGTTGTTGTTCCTCTTTATAAATCGTTTCCTATGTTTCCAGAAATTTCAGGAAATGTGCAACCTTATAAAATTCGTAACTCATTCATACTTTATCCGAAAATTACAAACTAGATATCAAAACGTTTAGAAAAACAAGATTAATATGTTTACATCAGTTTCATGCATTCTTAAGAAACTTGAACCATGTCCATAATAGAAGAACCAATGAACCCTCTTCTTTAATTACGAGGTTTATGGAAATGCAATGCATTATGCATTCCAACCTCATTTAAATTGATGATCATTTCATAGGAATAATTTCAGTACCTTTAAACATGTCATATCATCATTCTTGTTTGCGCATTGCATTGATGCCATGTGTTGATTGTTGATCTACCTTTCCGGTATTTGCTTCTTCGCGATCGATAGAGCACGTGCCCAAGACGATGAAGATCGTCAACGACGCAGATCAATAATTGTCCATCGACGAACAAGTCCAGCATGGGATCCCCGAAGATCCATGTTGGTTTTTCAGGGACAAAGGCAAGCCCTAGCCTGGTTCATATATGATTTTGAAATGCTTTTACTTCTGGTTCCTACATATTGCATGCGATTCAACTGTCTTTTATCGATAGGTAGAGTTATCCTATATGATGCATGTTCCATCCTTGTAGCCTCAAATCCCTGATCCACTGCTCCTAGCATACCTAGGTTTGGCATGTGTGCATCGCTAGAGCCTTTATCTCTTTATGCTTAGCCATGCTTAGTTTGTTACGCTACTACTCCGGTCTTCGGACTGGAGCCTTATAATGAAATGAAACTAGCATGACAGGTTGACGTGGTGAGTATAGAGATGTTGATAAACATGATTAAAGGCTCAAACGAGAGGCCACATTGGGATGTGGTGGGTTGTTTCGTTTCTGTCGACCCTAGGAACCGAGTTCTCGCCTCTTGAACCAAGACTGAGCGTACAACCACACGAGGCCCTATTATGGTACCCTCTCGACTCACTAACTTGCCTAGTAGATTCCATGAGTCACATAGTTTGCGCTTTACCTGGACATATGCATTGCATTTTGCTTGGGGGAAAAGGTATACATAACAGGTAGGTAAGCGTGGTCGTGGGGGCTGGGGGTTGCGGCCTCTGGGGAAACCCACCTCGGCTCACATCGTTAAGGACCGGCTTCGGGACTTGACCCGTTACGGCGGAACAATCCTTAGCGCGTGACTCATGGTCTCGGCGACAGCAAGGTAAAGGTCGTGGTCAACCACCCTCTGCCGGCTTTCCAAGGAAGAGAGCTTATGATCTGGCATTAAGAGTCGGTTGGTACGTGTGGATAAAGTTGTGCACCCCCGCAGGGTTAAATCTTTTCGAAAAGCCGTGTCCACGGTTACGGACGACTTGGGAACATACGTGGAGATCATAGAGAACTTTAACCTGATCATAAAACTTGGCAACCAATGTGTGTTTACGGATACCTTCTCCGGGTTGTTGAGGGGGGTGATCCGAGGATAGTGGTTCGAGATGATGAAGATTGGTGGATACAATATAATGATCAGTAGAGGTAGATATATCGCTCTCTTATCCCCTTTTAAAGGTTCTGAGTAGTCGAGCTTCTTCTCCCTTTTGTTTAACAAAGGAAAACTGGCTTTACGCAAAAGAAGCTCTACAGAAAGCCCGCATACCCGCTTTGCTAAAAGGTTGTACTAAGTCTTGCTGAGTCCCTGTACTCAGCTTTGCATGCTTTTGATTCAGACGAAGTCGCTCCAACAGATGGTGGTTTCTACGTCGACATCGACGAGTAGCTTGGGGTTCCTAGGTGGCAGCCTGGAATCTATGGGCTGGGACTTCGCCGTTATGCTCCTGGCCTCTTAGGCCTTTTGCTATCTTGCTATGTCTAATAGCATAACTTCGCTTCTGTTGATTGATGTATGCTAGGTCAGTGACCTCTGCTTGTAATACTTTGGTTCTTTGCTCTGTTATGAGCTTGTATTACTTCTTGAGTCGTAGAGTCACTATTGTGTTACCGATTCTCTCACTGTAGTCTCTCGAGCTCTAGGTTAGGCTTATGTCAGACGAAGATCTGATATTTGTCTAACCCTGATCCCGGGGGTGCCACAGTAACTAAGGAGTATTAACATAGAGCTACATGCATTGCCAACTAGGAAAATTGATGACATGGCATGATATTAAATGAAGAAAGAGATGGTTGTGGTAACTAGCTATGTTACCATAACACTTTTCAAGATAGAATGAGTCCACATGCTAACTAATACACTCATGCATGATAGTACTACATCTAAGTTACTATGCATTATGAAGGTAGTAACATAGAGTAGTGTCATATGCATGCGGAAATTCAATTTGGCTCCCGGGTGCATATGCTCCCTCTACCAAAAAATCATATTTTAAAATGTCGAAAAAAATAGCAAAAATTTTTACATGTACATATTCATAATATATGTTCGTTCGTCAAGTGTCACGAAAAACCAATATTTTTTGTGGTCTATGTAAAAAAGAGAACACTTATCTTGTGAAAAACATTATTTTTGTACTGAGTTTTATCTTTTTACACACGTCACATGACAAGTCGATTTTTTATGAAACAACTTTGTAAGCGCGTAGCACGAGAAGATGTACATGCTAATTTTTTGTTTCATTTTTTTGAAATTCAAAATATGTGTAAGATGCATTTCAAAATAGAGGGAGCATATGCTCCCATGTTTCAAAACACCACTCCTGCATGCGCATGACACTACTATATGTTACTCCCCACTATGATCAGAAAGAAAGTCTTAGTAGCTCTGTTCAGCAATTTAAGGCCAGGGGTCCCATCAGCCATCATCATAAAATCATTTGCACCCAAGTTCTCCAAAGTCCAATTCAAAAACGCGTTTGAAATATTTCGGATTCATTTTGCGGGGGGGGGGGGGGGTGCCTCTTGACTGACATTTTGAACTTTGCTATAGTAGAAGCAATATAAGTACTAGAAAAATTGTAGACCGGCGTACTGCCTCTGTTCAAGAATCCAAGGCCTACGGTCACATCAAGTCATAATCGCAACTAAAATCAGTTCCCATGTACTATCTCCTAAAAAAACTTAAATTCAAAAACGCGTAGCGAATATTTTGGATTTTATTGGTGGGAGATTGTAGCGCTTGACAGATATTTTCAATTTAGTTGGCGCTAAAAAAATACTGTACTAGAAAATTTGGTAGCTTACTGTAGTACTACCTCCTTTCAGGGATACAAGGACAAGGACCCATCAACTAAAATAATGTATGAAAATGGTCACCAATGGGCCAACTAATACTTATGCTTTTCCCATGCAGCGCAATATAAAAAAATACTACAAATCAGATTAAACCTTGATTAAATATTGGTGCATCCAATCCATTCAGTTTTCATTAAATCCACATCACCAAGGAAACAACCACCAGGTACATAACAAGTGCAGATAGAAGCACCAACAAAATAGTTCAACATCACAAACCCTTTCACACAACCAAGGGACACCTTTGACTGTCAGTATTCACTGTGGTATTCAGCATTTCCCACACTTTCTCAGGATGTTGCCCAGGTGGGCTTGACTTGCTTCTAATCCTGCAGTTATACGGTGGATGACTACTCTTTGTGCAGCCACTATTGCTCGTTCCTCTTTGAGTTGTTCCTCGAGAACATAAAAGACAATGACTTGGACCTCAACCTGCGCTTGGGCTTTGACTTGGACTTGGACCTCGACAAATTAGTTGTGAACCCAGCATTACGCAGGAATGTGTTGTTGGCTATACCATGACATTGTAGTACGTTGGAAAATGAATTCAGACATTCTTCCTGGGTTTTTTTATACCATCTTTATTTGGTTTTGCCAGCTCCACTTTCATGTTAGACTGAGGAGTTTTCAGTTGTTACACATGTGTAAGAGAAGAGATTATAATGTGAAGACATGTGTATGAACTACCTCTAATAATCCTACAAACTGGCATGGCTGATTACCGCATACACATTTTAGTAAGAGCATGTTACATCATATTGACATGTCTTCTATTGCTAACACGTAATAGCAGGACTATAAAAATATGCATGGATCCATGTGTAGAATTCGTAATGTGCATGATATTGCTGAGAAGTATATAAGTGAATTGTACTAGCCCTTTCCACCAGTTCGGACATTTGATTGTGTTGGCTAGTGCATGAAGCTTGACAGATATGACAAGATATTTCTGCATACAATTGAAAACCATAACTGACATTAGTAGAGAATACTTACAATAACACTTTGTTTAAAATGTCCAGTCAAACCATTTCTGCTCGTCTGGCACACCTTGAATTGCTCAAGTAGACTCATCTCTTTGTCTGTACTCTCACAGTATGTTTGCCTTGTCTTCTGATATTTTCGTAAGAGAAAATATAAATTAGTTTCACGACCACGTCACATGCCGACATGAGACAATTGAAAGTTTTCAAAAAAAATTTATAAATAAAACAGATACATCAATTTACGATGTATATTGTGCATCTATAAATTTTAAATGATTTACTAATTTAAATATAGCTGTACAGATAACATTCCTTACCATACAGTAGAGGTGTCCAATAAAGCTACGAGATCCTGTACGCTGTTGTAAACGTACATTATTACGAGCACGCATGTTACTTCGAGCGATGAACTACAAATGAAGACTTGTGGGACACATGCTTAAAAAGAAGTCAGTAATGTGATCTTGTCTCACTGTCTTCACATAACATACCAAATTCTTTTGAGCAGACCAATACTCAACAAGGTCACACCATTGATCATCAGTCATCTGTAGTATAGGAGAGGTTGTTGGAATATCGCTAGGAGTCCTCCCAGCAAAGTATCTCATCTTTAGCCTATGGCGCTCCTAGTGCAACGCTGAAGAGAATATGCTCCCGATAACGGTGATTACATTCTTCATGTCATCATCAAACTCAAGACATGTCTCATTTACAATAATGGGAACTGTTCATGTGTTAGATAGCTAGCCAACGATAAGCTAGAGGGCATGTGAACGAGCAACATGGTATTGTTTACGAAAATGACTTACATGTAACATATGCAGTAAACCTTCAAAATGGGAAGGGGTGTTTACGTGTTGTTTCCATGATGGAAAGATAGGAATTTGAGTCCTGACAAAAACGCCTGTGATCGATGCTATATTAGATGATTCTTGTGGATCCAGTGGCCTTCTGATACCTTCTATAACTGATGTGATGGGAAATCTTGTTCCCATTCGTGCAATCTTATTTTTAAGTGATTTCAAAGTCGTTGGCCCCCTTCGTTTTGTTGGTCGTGGTGGAACTGCAAATTTAAGCATTACACCAAGCTATCAAGGTATTTATGTAAAGGAGCATGTAAGGGAACACGTACCTAATTCGGCCCCACCATCATCTTTAAGGAAGAAGTTGTCTCTGGCAGGACTAAAGGTCGGCGGGCGATCGTGATTAGTTAGGTGTTGAGAACCTGTCGTTGAAGCTCAGGTCTGCTTGTGAATTGTTCTTGGGTAACTGGATTGGCAACAGGTGGCTAGGGAACATGTGGTTTGGTATTTGCTCCGTCTAAAGCTTTTGAACCAACCGATGTGGGGTTAGGTCGAAGTTTTTTTGTTGGTGTTTCGCATTATAATATTTTTTTGCTTGGTCATCATTTTCAACTAGATTAGAGTGACTCTGAGTCTGAGACCTTGTTTTTACTCTGTTCACTGCATTTGTTTGTGATCTGACATGACCAGCTTGAACCCTTTTTATTTTTAGGTGAGCTGTCAGCCATTGAGCTTCCTGTTGAACTATGTTCTTCACCTTGTTGGTATTTGAAACGTCCTTACGTGAAGTCCACGATGCCTGCCAGAGATAAACGGTACTTCAATCAACAAAATCATATACATGGTTGATACGATTATGGAACATAAGAACGAGCAAGCCAAGACATGATGAAACATATGTTATTATTATGTGTTAGCTGAAGCAGATGATAATGCTATAACTTGGGCTAGGTTGGACGGATACATCACAGTTATTGAAGATGCAACAATAATGCCAATGAAAAGAGCGAGCAATCACCTTGGGGGGTGGAGTATGGTGCTTGACAAGGGCATCCTCTTTACTCAGGTCTCCCTCAGACTCTTGTTTAGTAGGATCAAGTTCTGAATAAGAAAATTGATTGTTATCGATCGAGACAGGAGAGGGGTTTGAGTGTTCACTGGTGATGCCTATATTTTCTCTCCGGCCCTTTTTGTACTCTAGTACAGTATCTTTAGCATGCATTAGAAAACAATGCTAACGAGATTTATCATGGAACTTTGAGTAGAGCAGTAGAAGGGCAAATTAGTAGTAGCAAGTAGATGATAGATCAAAAAGGAATAAAGCGTAGATCAAAAATAAATGATTTCCCTGTGCATGCCAATTGGTAAGCAGATGGCACACATTTATTTACAAGATTTATAAACATGCAGTTTAATAATGTCGATGATGTCTACGGGTGCTTCTATTCTTGTAGACAGTGTTGGGCCTCCAAGAGCAGAGGTTTGTAGAACAGCAGCAAGTTTCCCTTAAGTGGATTACCCAAGGTTTATCGAACTCAGGGAGGAAGAGGTCAAAGATATCCCTCTCATGCAACCGCTGCAACCACAAAGCAAGAAGTCTCTTGTGTCCCCAACACACCTAATAGGTGCACTAGTTCGGCGAAGAGATAGTGAAATACAGGTGGTATGAATGAATATGAGCAGATAGTACGGCGCCAGAAAATAGCTTTCGGCGTGCGATTGATGGTAGTAATATTGTAGGAAGTAAACAAGCGTAGTAACGCAGCAAGTAGTAACGCAAGTAAAACGATAAACAAGCGGCGATAGCGAGTATTTAGGAACAAGGCCTAGGGATTAGACTTTCACTAGTGGACACTCTCAACTTTGATCACATAACGAGAATAGATAAATGCATACTCTACACTCTTGTTGGATGATGAACACATTGCGTAGGATTACACGAACCCTCAATGCCGGAGTTAACAAGCTTCACAATTCAATGTTCATATTTAAATAACCTTAGAGTGCATGAAAGATCAATTCGACTAAACCAAGTACTAACATAGCATGCACACTGTCACCTTCATGCTTATGTAGGAGGAATAATATACATCAATACTATCATAGCAATAGTTAACTTCGCAATCTACAAGAGATCATGATCATAGCATAAACCAAGTACTAACACGGATGCACACGCTTGTCACCATTACATCGTGCGGGAGGAATAAAACTACTTTAATAATATCACTAGAGTAGCACATAGATAAATTGTGATACAAAACACATTGCAATCATAAAGAGATATAAATAAGCACTTCACTACGCCATTCATAACGGTGAATAAGTATTACGTGAAATATAGCCTAAGAGACCCACACGGTGCACACACTTGTCACCTTTACACACGTGGGACAAGGAGTCTCCGGAGATCACATAAGTAAAACTCACTTGACTAGCATAATGACATCTAGATTACAAGCATCATCATATGAATCTCAATCATGTAAGGCAGCTCATGAGATTATTGTATTGAAGTACATAGGAGAGAGATGAACCACATAGCTACCGGTACAGCCCAGAGCCTCGATGGAGAACTACTCCCTCTTCATGGGAGCAGCGGCGTTGATGAAGATGGCGGTGGAGATGGCAGCGGTGTCGATGGAGAAGCCTTCGGGGGCACTTCCCCGCTCCGGCAGCGTGCCGGAACGGAGACTCTGTCCCCTAGATCTTGGCTTCGCGATGGCGGCCGCTGCGGAAGGTTTCGCGTACCGTGGCTTCTTCGCGTCGGGGTTTTCGACGCGGGGGCTTTATATAGGCGAAAGGGCAGCGTCGGGAAGGTCGAAGGGGCGACGACACCATAGGGCCGCGCGGCCGGGGGTGGGCCGCGCCGCCCTATCATGCGGGGGCCCCGTGGCCCTCCTCCGGCGGCTCTCGGGTGTTCCGGATGCTTCCGGGCAAAATAGGAACCCAGGCGTTGATTTCGTCCAATTCGAGAATATTTCGTTACTAGGATTTCTGAAACCAAAAACAGCAGAAAACAGGAACTGGCACTTCGGCATCTTGTTAATAGGTTAGTTCCAGAAAATGCGTAAATATGACATATAATGTGCATAAAACATGTAGATATCATCAATAATGTAGCATGGAACATAAGAAATTATCGATACGTCGGAGACGTATCAGCATCCCTAAGCTTAGTTACTGCTCGTCCCGAGCGAGGTAAAACGATAACAAAGATAATTTCTGAAGTGACATGCTCGTCATAAACTTGATCATATTATTGTAAACATATGTAATGAATGCAGCGATTAAAACAATGGTAATGACATGAGTAAACAAGCTGAATCATAAAGCAATGACTTTTCATGAATAGCACTTTCAAGACAGGCATCAATAAGTCTTGCATAAGAGTTAACTCATAAAGCAATAATTTAAAGTATAGACATTGAAGCAACACAATGGAAGATTAAGTTTCAGCGGTTGCTTTCAACTTGTAACATGTATATCTCATGGATATTGTCAACATAAAGTAATATAACAAGTGCAATATGCAAGTATGTAAGAATCAATGCATAGTTCACACAAGTGTTTGCTTCTTAAGGTGGAGAGAGGTAGGTAAACTGACTCAACAATAAAGTAAAAGAATGGCCCTTCAAAGAGGAAAGCATCGATTGCTATATTTGTGCTAGAGCTTTGATTTTGAAAACATATAGAGAGCATAAAAATAAAGTTTTGAAAGGTGTTTGTTGTTGTCAACGAATGGTAGTGGGCACTCTAACCCCCTTGCCAGACAAACCTTCAAAGAGCGGCTCCCATGAATTATTTTTATTTTTGGGTGGCACTCCTTCCAACCTTTCTTTCGCAAACCATGGCTAACCGAATCCTCGGGTGCCTGCCAACAATCTCATACCATGAAGGAGTGCCTTTTTATTTTAGTTTTATTTAGATGACACTCCTCCCCACCTTTGCTTTCTCAAGCCATGGCTAACCGAATCCTTCGGTGCCAGTCCAACAATCACATACCATGGAGGAGTGTCTATTTTTGTTAATTAATTTGGGACCAGGAATCCCATTGCCAGCTCATTTTGCAAAATTATTGGATAAGCGGATGAAGCCACTAGTCCATTGGTGAAAGTTGCCCAACAAGATTGAAAGATAAACACCACATACTTCCTCATGGGCTATAAAACATTGACACAAATCAGAGGTGATAAATTTTGAATGGTTTAAAGGTAGCACTCAAGCAATTTACTTTGGAATGGCGGAGAAATACCATGTAGTAGGTAGGTATGGTGGACACAAATGGCATGAATATTGGCTCAAGTATTTGGATGCATGAGAAGTATTCCCTCTCGATACAAGGTTTAGGCTAGCAAGGTTATTTGAAGCAAACTCAAGGATGAACCGGTGCAGCAAAACTCACATAAAAGACATATTGTAAACATTATAAGACTTTACACCGTCTTCCTTGTTGTTCAAAACTCAATACTAGAAATTATCTAGACCTTAGAGAGACCAATTATGCAAACCAAATTTTAGCATGCTCTATGTATTTCTTCACTAATAGGTGCAAAGTATATGATGCAAGAGCTTAAACATGAGCACAAAAATTTCCAAGTATCACATTATCCAAGACATTTTAGAATTACTACATGTAGCATTTTCCAATTCCAACCATATAACAATTTAACGAAGAAGAAACTTCGCCATGAACATTATGAGTAAAGCCTAAGGACATATTTGTCCATATGCAACAACGGAGCGTGTCTCTCTCCCACAAAGTGAATGCTAGGATCCATTTTATTCAAACAAAAACAAAAACAAAAACAAACCGACGCTCCAAGTAAAGAACACAAGATGTGACTGAATAAAAATATAGTTTCGGGGAGGAACCTGATGATGTTGTCGATGAAGAAGGGGATGCCTTGGGCATCCCCAAGCTTAGACGCTTGAGTCTTCTTAAAATATGCAGGGATGAACCACGGGGCATCCCCAAGCTTAGAGCTTTCACTCCTCTTGATCATAGTATATCATACTCCTCTCTTGACCCTTGAAAACTTCCTTCACACCAAACTTCAAGCAAACTCATTAGAGGGTTAGTGCACAATTAATAATTCACACATTCAGAGGTGACACAAACATTCTTTACACTTCTGGGCATTGCATAAAGCTACTTGGACATTAATGGATCAAAGAAATTCATCCAACATAGCAAAAGAGGCAATGCGAAATAAAAGGCAGAATCTGTCAAAAACAGAACAGTCCGTAAAGACGAATTTTAAAATGGCACCAGACTTGCTCAAATGGAAAAACTCAAAACTAATGAAAGTTGCGTACATATCTGAGGATCACGCTCGTAAATTGGCAGATTTTTTCGAATTTTGTACAGAGACTTGTGCTCAGATTCGTGACAGACAGCAATGCTGTTTCTGCGCAGCGATCCCAAATATAACATCAACTTTAACATAGAAACTTTACTTGGCACAAAAACATGATAAGGAGAGGTTGCTACAGTAGTAAACAACTTCCAAGACTCTAATATAAAACAAAGTACTGTAGTAAAAAAAAACACATGGGTTATCTCCCAAGAAGTTCTTTCTTTATAGCCATTAAGATGGGCTCAGCAGTTTTAATGATGCACTCGCAAGAAATAGTATTTGAAGCAAAGAGAGAGCATCAAGAGGCAAATTCAAAACACATTTAAGTCTAACATGCTTCCTATGCATAGGAATCTTGTAAATAAACAAGTTCATGAAGAGCAAAGTAACAAGCATAGGAAGATAAAACAAGTGTAGCTTCAAAAATTTCAGCACATAGAGAGGTGTTTTAGTAACATGAAATTTTTTACAACCATATTTTCCTTTCTCATAATAACTTTCAGTAGCAACATGAGCAAACTCAACAATATAACTATCACATAAAGCATTCTTATCATGAGTCTCATGCATAAAATAATTACTACTCCCAACATAAGCATAGTCATTCTTATTAATTGTAGTGGGAGCAAATTCAACAAAGTAGCTATCAAATATAGGCGGTATATTATAATCATAATCAAATTTATCCTCCATAACAGGTGGTAACAAAAGACTATTATCATTATAATCATCATAAATGGGAGGCAAAGTATCATCAAAGTAAATTTTCTCCTCAATGCTTGGGGGACTAAAAATATCATGCTCATCAAAGCCAGCTTCCCCAAGCTTAGAATTTTCCATAGCATTAGCAACAATAGTGTTCAAAGCATTCATATTAATATGTTCCATGGGTTTTTTAATTTTCGCATCAAACCATCCATGTCTTAAATCAGGAAATAGAATAAGAAGGTCATTGTTGTCCATTATGCCTAACTAGTGTAAACAAGAAACCAAATGTCGCAATTGCGAGTCTAAAGGAAATAGCTTCGAGCACACACACAATGGCGCCGGAAAAGTACTGTTACACAGAGCCGGAGTATGAGTGCCTTTTACCTTTCCTCCCCGGCAACGGCGCCGAGAAAAGTGCTTGATGTCTACGGGTGCTTCTATTCTTGTAGACAGTGTTGGGCCTCCAAGAGCGAGAGGTTTGTAGAACAGCGACAAGTTTCCCTTAAGTGGATTACCCAAGGTTTATCGAACTCGGGGAGGAAGAGGTCAAAGATATCCCTCTCATGCAACCCTGCAACCACAAAGCAAGAAGTCTCTTGTGTCCCCAACACACCTAATAGGTGCACTAGTTCGGCGAAGAGATAGTGAAATACATGTGGTATGAATGAATATGAGCAGTAGTACGGCGCCAGAAAATAGCTTACTGGCGTGCGATTGATGGTAGTAATATTGTAGGAAGTAAACAAGCAGTAGTAACGCAGCAGTAGTAACGCAGTAAAACGAGTAAACAAGCGGCGATAGCGATATTTAGGAACAAGGCCTAGGGATTAGACTTTCACTAGTGGACACTCTCAACTTTGATCACATAACGAGAATAGATAAATGCATACTCTACACTCTTGTTGGATGATGAACACATTGCGTAGGATTACACGAACCCTCAATGCCGGAGTTAACAAGCTCCACAATTCAATGTTCATATTTAAATAACCTTAGAGTGCATGAAAGATCAATTCGACTAAACCAAGTACTAACATAGCATGCACACTTGTCACCTTCATGCTTATGTAGGAGGAATAATACACATCAATACTATCATAGCAATAGTTAACTTCGCAATCTACAAGAGATCATGATCATAGCATAAACCAAGTACTAACACGGATGCACACACTTGTCACCATTACATTGTGCGGGAGGAATAAAACTACTTTAATAACATCACTAGAGTAGCACATAGATAAATTGTGATACAAAACACATTGCAATCATAAAGAGATATAAATAAGCACTTCACTACGCCATTCATAACGGTGAATAAGTATTACGTGAAATATAGCCTAAGAGACCCACACGGTGCACACGCTTGTCACCTTTACACACGTGGGACAAGGAGTCTCCGGAGATCACATAAGTAAAACTCACTTGACTAGCATAATGACATCTAGATTACAAGCATCATCATATGAATCTCAATCATGTAAGGCAGCTCATGAGATTATTGTATTGAAGTACATAGGAGAGAGATGAACCACATAGCTACCGGTACAGCCCCGAGCCTCGATGGAGAACTACTCCCTCTTCATGGGAGCGAGCGGCGTTGATGAAGATGGCGGTGGAGATGGCAGCGGTGTCGATGGAGAAGCCTTCAGGGGCACTTCCCCGCTCCGGCGGCGTGCCGGAACGGAGACTCCTGTCCCCCGGATCTTGGCTTCGCGATGGCGGCCGCTGCGAAAGGTTTCGCGTACCGTGGCTTCTTCCGTAAGGGTTTTCGACGCAGGGGCTTTATATAGGCGAAAGGGCAGCGTCAGAAGGTCGAAGGGGCGACGACACCATAGGGCCGCGCGGCCAGGGGGTGGGCCGCGCCACCCTATCATCTGGGGGCCCTGTGGCCCTCCTCTGGCGGCTCTCGGGTGTTCTGGATGCTTCCGGGCAAAATAGGAACCTGGGCGTTGATTTCGTCCAATTTCGAGAATATTTCGTTACTAGGATTTACGAAACCAAAAACAGCGAGAAAACGGGAGCGGCACTTCGGCATCTTGTTAATAGGTTAGTTCCAGAAAATGCGTAAATACGACATATAATGTGCATAAAACATGTAGATATCATCAATAATGTAGCATGGAACATAAGAAATTATCGATACGTCGGAGACGTATCAGTCGACTAATCACTCCGCAGGCTTGACTTCTACTACAGTCATACCAGATAGCACCAAACAGATTGTAGGAAAAGTAAACTTGGAACCCCTAAAACAGATCGCACGAAAGTGATGTTCGGAAATAAAATGCATAACGGAAGCGGCTACACACCAACCTTCGCATGGGGAGTGGACGGGTTTACGCTTTGGTTTCGCGCGGTGGACCGGTTGGGTGCGGGGTCTACCCATTTCATCGTGCGGTAGACCAGGGAGTCGGGAAGCAGATCCGACGCAGCGGCGGTGGACGGCGTCCCTGAGCAGGATCCGGCGCGGTGGGCGTCGGCTACGGTGGAGCACAAATGGTGCGGTGTGCGCCTTCGTCGGGGAAGCGGCTCCGGCTTGCTTGACAACGTCTTCTCGGACACTACAACGGTTGGTCAGGAGGCTGTGGTGGCGAGGTGGGACGGTGGTGCACTGCCGTCGTCGGGCGAGATGCTCCGATTCGGTGGGTGACGCGTGAGAGATGTGGGATTCGGCGCCTGTGCCGGTGGTTTGTTTTAATGGCTGGGGTGAGATTGGCCTTGACCCGAATAAGGGAAGAACCGCTGGGGACGTTTTTGATGAAAGGATAAGATGGGAAATTCGAACATTTGAAAATTGGAGGCGGCAACCCGAGCTATTTTCGCCGGTATTTTGGGGCTTCGTTGAAATGGTTTGGTGGATGCGCGAAAAAAAATGGACACGGTCTGACCCCATCAAGGTCTCATTTGTAAGCATGGGCGGTACGGCAGCCATCCTACCTTCATTTTTAGTGAATATTCATTCATATATATGTGTTTTTTCTGAACATTTGAGTGCTTAAAATGTACTTCATATGACAAAGTTGCGCCTATTTTAGTGAACACTGCGTGGAGCCGATTTCGAAAAGAAAACATGGAATAGGTACCAAAAAACATATATAGACTCGTTCTTCGCATTAAAAAGATTGATGTACCATGGATCTTAGTATATGTAAAATAACCTTGAGCTATTCATTATCATACGCGGAGAATTGAAGACTTCAGATATTTCTTTATATTTGAAAGAAACGTCATGTTTCATCCGACAACATTTATCATCTCATTGAGTTGGCGTTGATTTTATATGTGGTGACGAAAACAACTGAGGCTCCTTTGATTTATAGGATTTAGATCCTACGGGAATTATTCTACACTATTGGTTATATTCATAGGAACCATATCCTATATGAATCTTGTACTACAAATCCTATATGAACAAAACATTAGGTCATCCATCATGGAAAAATCCCTTTGGTACAATCAAATAAACTCATATTCCCATCGGATTCGAATAGACAAGATGTACATATGTTTTTCCTATCCTATGACTTAAAGGACTCCTGAAATGGCTCGACAACAAAGATCATAAATTCCGAGTTGTGCATCGAGCAAAAGATATTGAAAATTCTTGATCGATTGAATTACAAAATGATTTTCGAAAGAACTAAAGTTTTGCCATTGAACACATAATTGGTAGGTATATAGGTTCTACTTATAATAAAATATGTTTCTGTTTATTGGGATTGCGTTAGAATTACATGCATCACAATGTCTCGGGACTATTTCGGTTTTTACCTCTTCTTTTAGATTTCGCCCTATCTAAGATTATTTCCGACATTCGCCAATGTTTGCAAGGAATGGCATGCAGTCGATTCCCACTTGTTTCGGAAAAAATGAAGAAAAAAAGTGAGCTATAAAATGATAAGCTTGAATTTTGATAAGTTTTTTTTTTTAAAACTAGCTTCAAAATATGGCCTACCATTTTATATAAACAACCATGGGTCTTAACGAAAATGCCCAAGGTAAAATGTGCATTACCATTTTGGGGAAAGGTGCAATAAGATTTCATTTTTTTGTGGGAAACAAATTGTTGTTTTTTTCCTTTTCTGAATAGCTAAAAAGGTGTCATCTTTTTTCCATACATTCCATAATGTCATAGAATATAAGCATCCGGTGTCCAGATATAGCAAAAATTCAGTATAAGACAATACTAACATAGTTTCCATAAAGTACTACTAACACATAAGAAAACAAAAGATCTAGATGATGACCCAAGAAACAACATCCTTGTATATAATAACAATCTATTGACCATATGGAGGCTTTTGCATCACCCTATCAAAATCATCTGCCTTCAAACACGAGAGCAGAATGTCGACACGTGCTTCAACATGTTCCAAGATCCTCTTGATGATCTCATGGACATCTACATCAGCCGAATTGGAATCAATGTTGTCAGCCACTAGCTTTTGCTGAAAAAGAAACATCAGTGTTGAAGGCGTCGATCTTAGGAGTCCCCACATTTCATTACTTGCAAGACCAAGATGATCAAATTCCCTTTACTTCATAAGAATGTCTGGATCGCTGGCATGATCGAAATCTTTGCTAGTACCCTCCTTTGGCCGAATTCAAATTTGCATCAGATCTTGGTGCCCATGCCTTTGGTACATGCGGGTAATTTTTTGTCAATATGTCGTGCATTGCACATAGCGTCCTACTGTACAGGGGTACTTCTACATATTTTCTTCCAAATATAATTTAATTTATTTCGGTTTGGATTCAATTTGTTTCAAAATTGTCTGATATACCATTTGTATTGGTAGGAGATGCAGCTTTGAATTTTAATCATTGTTTCTAGGTGCCACACTTGCAGGGTACAATCAAGGATTTTATCCAATGTTTCATGTCTTGACACATCCTTTTCGTAATGGAGGTTGAGACCCCCAGCCTCTGCATCAAAATGATGCACATGGATTTTTTAGTATGGTATTCAACAAAATCTGATAAGATGCAAAAATCAAACCTTGGACAAATATGACACATGCTCACTTGGGTAGAAAGCCAATCAAACTGATACAAATTACATTGCAGAGTCCTTGCATGTTAAACTATATATTGCCGAACACCACATATATTAAGGGATACATATTAATTTCGATACTACTATTTTTATGATAGAATATTTGTAACTACAAACGTTGTGGGCTGTGGCTGCCCTCCTCAATCTACTCACTTGTCTCATCGGCAACCGTCTCCACCTCTCTACATGCACATATGGGTACACCTTCTTCACACCCCGAAGAAGATTACTGGAGTTTCCTGTCATGCTCCGCCACTTGTAGTAGGTGTTCTCCTTTTTCAGAGATGAATTCTCTTTTAGGATGGAGATGTTCTCCTTTTTCAGAGATGAGTTCTCTTTTAGGATGGAGATGTTCTCCTTCGTTAGAGACCCGTTCTGATTTACCATGGAGAGGTTCTCCTTCGATAGAGATGAGTTCTCCTTTGATAGAGATGAGTGCTCATTCAAGAGTACGACATACGCATTCCATAGCTTCACATCACGGTTTGCCAGATGTGCGTTCACAGCTCAGAGCTTGGACGCATGGTCAATCAACTCGCGCGACTCATCCATGAGCGACCGCCGGATTACTTGCAGAGACGCTTCATGTTTTCGTCCTTCATTAGATGGTAGATTCACAGAGCGACCCTGTGTGACACATGATATTATAATAATAAAGTGCAAGAGTGTAACTTCAATAGTAATATAGTACTCCGAAAGTCTGCAGGACTTAAACTTCAATACTCATAGTAATATGTACAAGACTAACTTCAATAGTAATTGTAATATGTATAAACTTCAATTGCAATACTGTAGTAATATGAGTACTCCGGAGCTTGGAGTAATAAAGTTTCAAACTAAGAACGAAACATGAACTAGTAAAGTTTGCCCTATGCATCAATCGATGGAGAGGCTGGATCTCCAGTTCGAAAGGGGGGAAAAGACTGCAGTGAAGTTTGAAGTTTGCATTGAAGTTCGAAAGTGGTAATGCAACTAGTATTAGTGCAGTAGAAATCCCTTGTGCCTTGTTTGGTTGACGTGTTTTCACATGGTTCAGTGAGTAATATCTGGGTCTTTCTTAATAAGAACACATTTTATCTGTTTGGCAGAAGAGTATTGGACAGGATCAGAGTCGCGGGGATCCTCAGGAAACACTTCCGCGCACGTCGGGTGGACGTGGAACCGCAACACCTCTATGCTCTCGCATTTCTGGTCGTTGCACATACGTGCTCCGATTGCTGCTTCTCCTTCCAGGCCTCCACCCTGTTCTAGCATGGATCAGGCTGAGGGATTGATTCCAATGCAAAATTACAAGTCCTGAGGCCTGCTGGCATGGATTTACGTGAATAGAAATTGGACGCTTCACTAATAAGGCCCGAGGAACCCCTAAAAAAACTAATAATGCCCCAGGACAGGCTATCTCTCAGGTTGTCCTGATCTGCCGCAAATACTCACGCCAAAACATGGTGAATGAAGTATTTTGCACCAAATCCCCTCCGAATAATACTCATTAGGGGGCTAACTAATTTTAAACCAATGATTAAACTACATGAACCACTGACCTCGAAGCTCTTCTCCTTGGAGAGGACCGACTCCCCGGCGACGGCGAGGTTGTCTTGCAGCTGCAGCAGGACTGTCACGTCTGAGCCCACAGAGAGGTCGTTGATCCGCTGCCGCTTGGTGGGTACCTCAGACTCAACGGCGAGGCCGCCATGCGCCTGCTGCAGCTGCTGTGGGGGGGGGGGGGGCGTGCGAGTTGGCAGCGAGGTCCTGTAGTTTCTGCTGGGGGATTACAACGATGGGCCGCACACCTAACATGACCCCTAGTCCACTCGTGGGATTCATCGCCGGAAGATGGGGGTGCAGGGAGGCGCTAATACAGAGGTTGTGGATGGTACAGCCGCTGACGAGCACTGTACAGGTTGGGGCTATAGGATTTTGAAGATGAATGGGGAGAGGCGGTAGGGGCCTATAAATCGAGAGGAGTGAGGTAGCGAGAATTACCGCCATGGGATTCAAATTTACCCCATTTGCAATTCATACAAGTTGTTGAAATTTTCAAGTTAACTAGGGATCACACCGAAGGAGACGAAGCGAGAGCAGTCACGGGGCCCCTCTTATTTATGGTGTCTTCCCTTTTTAGGGTGATGTTGACTGTTGTGCAGGGTTTGTAAATGCGCAGGAGGTGCGAGCGAGCGAGGCCGACAATGAGAAAGAGATTTTTTTTCGAGAGAGGGACAACCAAAGGATCCTGAAGGACCTAGAATTCCAATACGCATCAGATCACAGTTTATAACAGGGCACAAAATAAACAGGAAATTACATCTAACTCCCTAACTTGGAGAGAGAGTGTTTTTTTTGCGAAAGAGAGATAGTCTTGAGGCGTCTTCTCTTGACAAAGAAGATGGCTGGCATTTTGCCTACCTACCGCAGGTGACTTGTGCTCACTGAAGTGTGGGACCTCATGCATGGGAACCACACATAAGTGACAGACCTGTTGGTCTCATAACTCGGGTGCTTATTATATTGTATTAGTACAAAGTTTCCTATGGTTCCAAGGGTAGGAAAGCCAAGTTAACTCATTTACATGATAGTATTTTTTCCATGAAGCCAAGTCAACTCATCTATCAATTGGTACATTTTGGTTATATTCAAAATTTAACTTGAAACTTGTTGGTCATGCCATTCTACTACTTGGCTAACACAATTTTTCAGCTCGGGAAGAGATAGGGGAGGGGGCCATGATGCTACCCTGAATTTGTGGGATCCCAAAAACTTGCAAATACGAGCGATGCATCCAAAAGAAACACTCGTACCCTCCCCGCATGATTTTGCCCTACCTAAATTTGAAATTAAGCCAAAGGTGGTTCAAAAAAGGCAATCAAAAGGCATGGATTGTTCATCATTTTCTACATAGCTAGGGAAAATATCATACTGCCATACCAGTGTTTTAGAAAATAGCCCTTCAAATAGTTTGGCAACATGTTGGACTTCGTCCAGCTTAATTTCTTCCCACATGTGAGCTTGGTACTACTACACAAGAACCATGTCAAACTTTTGAATTAGGTCCCAATTTTATGTATATATTTGAAACTTTTCACTCACGCATCAAAACTTTGCAAAATATGTGCATTTTGGGTTGTCGCACATATAAATGTGCCTTGACTTGTCTACCACCATTCCAATTTTCATTTGTGGGGAAACATGTGACAAGATACATCATGCCGAAGTTTTGTACTAGGACATGGACACGCTCAAACTAAGCACGGTAATAGGCGATACAACATCGCACACATAAATAGACGACATGTATAGAATCATACATTTTTGAACACAGAAAAGTCCCGAAGGACCTGGCGGCACTACTTTTATATTATGACGGTGGGATTACAGATTGCAAGGAGAACTCTGTAAGTAAAAGGAAACTACAGAAAAGACATCCAAAAGTACAAAAAGAACCCTAGATCTAGAAAAGGAAACTCCATCTGGTGCTTCTCCAACAAGCTCAGATCTTAGCCTCGAAGCGCGATCATCTTCTCCATCGAGACCGGCAAGACCAACCACCTACCGTCTCGTTGGCTTATGCTCGCACGTCCGCTCGTGTTGCAAGTATTCGAACAAGTCGCCGCTCATGTCGCAACCATCGTTGCTGCAATCTACCTTAAACAGGGAGGGATATCTATTAATCGAACTGCTTCCTCCTACGTCTTCGAGGATGCCGTCGCATCTCGGGCACGCGAGACTCGGGCAGGTTTCTTACGCAGCTTCCGCATGTAAGGTGCCCTCGCCCATCCCTGCGAACGCACTGCTTAATACAAGGAAATTAACATGACTGTTGGCCCAAAGAAAAATACAGTTGGGTGGAACCTAGTGAAGAAAGTACTAACCTGGTATAGTGGACGACGTGCTATTTGAAAGCACAAACCGCAGGTGAACGATATTCTCGCCCCATTCGGTTGGAGAAAACATCCACTGGTAAACTCCATGACTTCAGACGAGAGACTTTCACCTTGCAAGACGCCCTGGCATCCCGGGCACGCGCGACCGGACAGTATCCTAGAGCAGCTGCCGCATACCAACTTCTGGCACCCACGACACTGCTTAATACAAGGAAATTAACACGACTGTTGGCCCAAATTAAAATACATCTGGATGAACCTAGTGAAGAAAGTACTAACCGACGATATTGCAGGAGGTTGTATGGGTTGAGAGCACACTCTGCAGCTCAACAGTCTTCTCAATTTAGCAAAGTCGACATAAACTCTAATGCTACCAGGGGGAACCTCCATGCCCAACGATTCTAAATGGAATATGAATTTAGAGGATGGGAAGGAGATAGGGATAGAGGGTTGTAGTCTTCGACTTGTATATTATATATAGGCGAGGGAATTGCAGATTCCACCACCTCCTACTCGTACTTAGCTCATTGGAGGTGAAAAAATTAAAGAGGAGAGATGCATGTTCCCAATGCGTTTTTTACTCCACTTCATAATTTATCTTGGAAAACTCGCATGTACACTTATTTGTGGACGGAGGGAGTATGTTGCACAAAAATCCATTTGGACGGATATTTTGTTGTTTCCACCATGTACTGCTCCAATCTGTTGTGATTCCACCACTTAATCATCTAATAAACCAATTATACTGGTAAATATTCTCTTACTTTGCCTCTCTAACATTTCCCTGACATTGAGTCCATGAAATGCGGGGCCCACAAGTTGGGGGACCCGGCTGTCAATGACCCAAAGTCATGAAAGGCCAAGCCAGAGAATCCCCTTCGGGTAGAGCGGACTGCGGCTCTTCTCGCTGACCGTGAACATTTGCGGCGCGGCTTGTTGATGCGCGTAAATGTACACGTCCGTTGGGAACCCCAAGAGGAAGGTATAATGCGCACAGTGGCAAGTTTTCCCTCAGAAAGAAACCAAGGTTTAATCGGACCAGTAGGAGCCAAGAAGCACGTTGAAGGTTGATGGTGGCGAAATGTGATGCGGCGCAACAACAGGGATTCCGGCGCCAACGTGGAACCTGCACAACACAACCAAAGTACTTTGCCCCAACGAAACAGTGTGAGGTTGTCAATCTCACCGGCTTGCTGTAACAAAGGATTAACCGTATTGTGTGGAAGATGATTGTTTGCAAGAAAACAGTAAAACAAGTATTGCAGTAGATTGTATGCGATGTAAAGAATAGGACCGGGGTCCACGAGTTCACTAGAGGTGTCTCTCCCATAAGATAAAAGCATGTTGGGTGAACAAATTACGGTCGGGCAATTGACAAATAGAGAAGGGCATAACAATGCATATACATGATATGATAAATATAGTGAGATTTAATTGGGCATTACGACAAAGTACATAGACCGCCATCCAATCGCATCTATGCCTAAAAAGTCCACCTTCGAGGTTATCATCCGAACCCCATTCAGTATTAAGTTGCAAAGCAACGAGACAATTGCATTAAGTATGGTGCGTAATGTAATCAACAACTACATCCTTAGACATAGAATCAATGTTTTATCCCTAGTGGCAACGAGCACATCACAACCTTAGAACTTTACGTCACTTGTCCCAGGTGTCAATGAAGGCATGAACCCACTATCGAGCATAAATACTCCCTCTTGGAGTTAAGAGCAAAAACTTGGCCAGAGCCTCTACTAATAACGGAGAGCATGCAAGATCATAAACAACACATAAACAATAGATTGATAATCACCATAACATAGCATTCTCTATTCATCGGATCCCGACAAACACAACATATAGTATTACAGATAGATGATCTTGATCATGTTAGGCAGCTCACAAGATCCAACAATGAAGCACAATTAGGAGAAGACGACCATCTAGCTACTGCTATGGACCCATAGTCCAGGGGTGAACTACTCACTCATCACTCCGGAGGCGACCATGGCGGTGTAGAGTCCTCCGGGAGATGAATCCCCTCTCCGGCAGGGTGCCGGAGGCGATCTCCTGAATCCCCCGAGATGGGATTCGCGGCGGCGGCGTCTCTGGAAGGTTTTCCGTATCGTGGCTCTCGGTACTGGGGTTTTCGCGACGGAGGCTTTAAGTAGGCGGAAGGGCAACGTGGGGGGCCACACGAGGGCCCCACACCACAGGTCGGCGCGGCCAGGGCCTGGGCCGCGCCGCCCTATGGTGGCGGCGCCTCGTGGCCCCACTTCGACTCCTCTTCGGTCTTCTGGAAGCTTCGTGGCAAAATAGGACCCTGGGCGTTGATTTCGTCCAATTCCGAGAATATTTCGTTACTAGGATTTCTAAAACCAAAAACAGCAGAAAACAGCAACTGGCTCTTCGGCATCTTGTTAATAGGTTAGTTCCATAAAATGCATAAATACGACATATAATGTGCATAAAACATGTAGGTATCATCAATAAAGTAGCATGGAACATAAGAAATTATCGATACGTTGGAGACGTATCAGCATCCCTAAGCTTAGTTCTGCTCGTCCCGAGCAGGTAAAACGATAACAAAGATAATTTCTGAAGTGACATGCCATCATAATCTTGATCATACTATTTGTAAACATATGTAATGAATGCAGCGATCAAAACAATGGTAATGACATGAGTAAACAACTGAATCATAAAGTAAAGACTTTTCATGAATAGTACTTCAAGACAAGCATAAATAAGTCTTGCATAAGAGTTAACTCATAAAGCAATAAATCAAAGTAAAGGTATTGAAGCAACACAAAGGAAGATTAAGTTTCAGCGGTTGCTTTCAACTTATAACATGTATATCTCATGGATATTGTCAACATAAAGTAATATAACAAGTGCAATATGCAAGTATGTAGGAATCAATGCACAGTTCACACAAGTGTTTGCTTCTTAAGGTGGAGAGAGATAGGTAAACTGACTCAACAATAAAAGTAAAAGAATGGTCCTTCAAAGAGGAAAGCATCGATTGCTATATTTGTGCTAGAGCTTTTATTTTGAAAACATGAAACAATTTTGTCAACGGTAGTAATAAAGCATATGAGTTATGTAAATTATATCTTACAAGTTGCAAGCCTCATGCATAGTATACTAATAGTGCCCGCACCTTGTCCTACTTAGCTTGGACTACCGGATCTTCGCAATGCCATGTTTCAACCAAGTGTCACAAAGGGGTACCTCCATGCCGCTCTGTACAAAGGTCTAAGGAGAAAGCTCGCATTTTGGATTTCTCGCTTTTGATTATTCTCAACTTAGACATCCATACCGGGACAACATGGACAACGGATAATGGACTCCTCTTTAATGCATAAGCATGTAGCAACAATTATTATTCTCATATGAGATTGAGGATATATGTCCAAACTGAAACTTCAACCATGATTCATGGCTTTAGTTAGCGGCCCAATGTTCTTCTCTAACAATATGCATGCTCTAACCATTAAGGTGGTAGATCCCTCTTACTTCAGACAAGACGGACATGCATAGCAACTCACATGATATTCAATAAAGAGTAATTGATGGCGTCCCCAGAAACATGGTTATCGCACAACAAGCAACTTAATAAGAGATAAAGTGCATAAGTACATATTCAATACTACGATAGTTTTTAAGGCTATTTTGTCCCATGAGCTATATATTGCAAGGGTGAATGATGGAATTTTAAAGGTAGCACTCAAGCAATTTACTTTGGAATGGCGGAGAAATACCATGTAGTAGGTAGGTATGGTGGACACAAATGGCATAGTAGTTGGCTCAAGGATTTTGGATGCATGAGAAGTATTTCCTCTCGATACAAGGTTTAGGCTAGCAAGGTTATTTGAAGCAAACTCAAGGATGAACCGGTGCAGCAAAACTCACATAAAAGACATATTGTAAACATTATAAGACTCTACACCGTCTTCCTTGTTGTTCAAAACTCAATACTAGATATTATCTAGACCTTAGAGAGACCAAATATGCAAATCAAATTTTAGCAAGCTCTATGTATTTCTTCATTAATGGGTGCAAAGTATATGATGCAAGAGCTTAAACATGAGCACAACAATTGCCAAGTATCACATTATCCAAGACATTTTAGAATTACTACATGTAGCATTTTCCAATTCCAACCATATAACAATTTAACGAAGAAGAAACTTCGCCTTGAACATTATGAGTAAAGCCTAAGGACATATTTGTCCATATGCAACAGCGGAGCGTATCTCTCTCCCACAAATTGAATGCTAGGATCCATTTATTCAAAAACAAAAACAAAACAAACTGACGCTCCAAGTAAAAGAACACAAGATGTGATTGAATAAAAATATAGTTTCAGGGGAGGAACCTGATGATGTTGTCGATGAAGAAGGGGATGCCTTGGGCATCCCCAAGCTTAGACGCTTGAGTCTTCTTAAAATATGCAGGGGTGAACCACGGGGGCATCCCCAAGCTTAGAGCTTTCACTCCTCTTGATCATAGTATATCATACTCCTCTCTTGACCCTTGAAAACTTCCTTCACACCAAACTTCAAGCAAACTCATTAGAGGGTTAGTGCACAATTAATAATTCACACATTCAGAGGTGACACAATCATTCTTTACACTTCTGGACATTGCATAAAGCTACTGGACATTAATGGATCAAAGAAATTCATCCAACATAGCAAAAGAGGCAATGTGAAATAAAAGGCAGAATCTGTGAAAAACAGAACAGTCCGTAAAGACGAATTTTAAAGTGGCACCACACTTGCTCAAATGGAAAAACTCAAAACTAATGAAAGTTGCGTACATATCTGAGGATCACGCTCGTAAATTGGCAGATTTTTTCGAATTTTCTACAGAGACTTGTGCCCAGATTCGTGACAGACAGACAATGCTGTTTCTGCGCAGCGATCCCAAATATAACATCAACTTTAACATAGAAACTTTACTTGGCACAAAAACATGATAAGGAGAGGTTGCTATAGTAGTAAACAACTTCCAAGACTCAAATATAAAACAAAGTACTATAGTAAAAACATGGGTTGTCTCCCATAAGCGCTTTTCTTTAACGCCTTTCAGCTAGGCGCAGAAAGTGCAAATCAAGTATTATCAAGAGTAGAAGCATCAACATCATAACTTGTTCTAATAATAGAATCAAAAGGCAACTTCATTCTCTTTCTAGGGAAGTGTTCCATACCTTTCTTGAGAGGAAATTGGTATTTAATATTACCTTCCCTCATATCAATAACAGCACCAACGGTTCGAAGAAAAGGTCTTCCCAACACAATAGGACAAGATGCATTGCATTCGATATCCAAGACAACAAAATCAACGGGGACAAGGTTATTGTTAACCATAATGCGCACATTATCAATCCTCCCCAAAGGTTTCTTTTTAACATTATCGGCAAGATTTACATCCAAATAACAATTCATCAATGGTGGCAAGTCAAGCATATCATAAATCTTTTTAGGCATAACAGAAATACTTGCACCAAGATCACATAAAGCATTACATTCAAAGTCATTGAATTTCATTTTAATGATGGGCTCCCAACCATCTTCTAAGTTTCTAGGAATAGAAGTTTCAAGTTTTAGTTTCTCTTCTCTAGCTTTTATGAGAGCATTTGTAATATGTTTTGTAAAGGCTAAATTTATAGCACTAGCATTAGGACTTTTAGCAAGTTTTTGTAAGAACTTTATAACTTCAGAGATGTGGCAATCATCAAAATCTAAATCATTATGAGCTACAGCAATGGGATCATTGTTCCCAAGGTTGGAAAAAATTTCAGTAGTTTTATCACAAGCAGTTTCAGCAGTTTTAGCAATTTCAGGCAGTTTTGTACGTTTTGCACTAGGAGTAGAAACATTGCCAACACCAATTATTTTACCATTGATAGTAGGAGGTGCAGCAACATGTGAATCATTATCATTACTAATGGTGGTAATAGTCCAAACTTTAGCTACATTATTCTCTTTAGCTAATTTTTCATTTTCTTCTCTATCCCACCTAGCACGCAATTCAGCCATTAATCTTATATTCTCATTAATTCTAACTTGGATGGCATTTGATGTAGTAATCTTATTATCAATATCATTATTAGGCATAACTTTCAATTTTAAAAGATTAACGTCAGAGGCAAGTCTATCAACTCTAGAAGCAATAATATCAATTTTATCAAGCTTTTCCTCAACAGATTTGTTAAAAGCAGTTTGTGTACTAAGAAATTCTTTAAGCATAGCTTCAAGACCAGAGGGTACACTCCTATTATTGTTGTAAGAATTCCCATAAGAATTACCATAACCATTACCATTAGCGGAAGGATATGGCCTATAGTTATTACCAGAGTTGTTCCTATAAGCATTGTTGTTGAAATTATTATTTTTAATGAAATTCACATCAACATTTTCTTCTTGAGCAACCAATGAAGCTAAAGGAACATTATTTGGATCAACATTAGATCTACCATTCACAAGCATAGACATAATCACATCAATCTTATCACTCAAGGAAGAGGTTTCTTCAACAGAATTTACCTTTTTACCTTGTGGAGCTCTTTCCGTGTGCCATTCAGAGTAATTTATCATCATATCATCAAGAAGCTTTGTAGCCGCCCCCAAAGTGATGGACATAAAGGTACCTCCAGCAGCTGAATCCAATAAATTCCGCGAAGAAAAATTTAGTCCTGCATAGAAGGTTTGGATGATCATCCAAGTAGTCGGTCCATGGGTTGGGCAATTCTTTACCAAAGTTTTCATTCTCTCCCATGCTTGAGCAACATGTTCAGTATCTAATTGCTTAAAATTCATTATGCTACTTCTCAAAGATATAATTTTAGCGGGAGGATAATATCTACTAATAAAAGCATCTTTACATTTAGTCCATGAATCAATACTATTCTTAGGCAAAGATAGCAACCAATCTTTAGCTCTTCCTCTTAATGAGAAAGGAAACACTTTCAATTTAATAATATCACCATCTACATCCTTATACTTTTGCATTTCACAAAGTTCAACAAAATTATTAAGATGGGCAGCAGCATCATCAGAACTAACACCAGAAAATTGATCTCTCATAACTAGGTTCAGTAAAGCAGGTTTAATTTCAAAGAATTCTGCTGTAGTAGCAGGTGGAGCAATAGGTGTGCATAGGAAATCATTATTATTTGCGTTTGTGAAGTCACACAACTTAGTATTTTCAGGGGTATTCATTTTAGCAACGGTAAATAAAACAAACTAGATAAAGTAAATGCAAGTAACTAATTTTTTGTGTGTTTTTGATATGGAGAGCAAGACAGTAAATAAAGTAAAACTAGCAACTAATTTTTTTGTGTTTTGTTTAGGTGCAGCAAACAAAGTAGTAAATAAAATAAAGCAAGACAAAAACAAAGTAAAGAGATTGAGAAGTGGAGACTCCCCTTGCAGCGTGTCTTGATCTCCCCGACAACGGCGCCGGAAAACGAGGCTTGATGCGCGTAAATGTCCACGTCCGTTGGGAACCCCAAGAGGAAGGTATGATGCGCACGGTGGCAAGTTTCCCTCAGAAAGAAACCAAGGTTTAATCGGACCAGTAGGAGCCAAGAAGCACGTTGAAGGTTGATGGTGGCGAAATGTGATGCGGCGCAACAACAGATATTCCGGCGCCAACGTGGAACCTGCACAACACAACCACAGTACTTTGCCCCAACGAAACAGTGAGGTTGTCAATCTCACCGGCTTGCTGTAACAAAGGATTAACCGTATTGTGTGGAAGATGATTGTTTGCAAGAAAACAGTAAAACAAGTATTGCAATAGATTGTATGCGATGTAAAGAATAGGACCGGGGTCCACAGTTCACTAGAGGTGTCTCTCCCATAAGATAAAAGCATGTTGGGTGAACAAATTACAGTCGGGCAATTGACAAATAGAGAAGGGCATAACAATGCATATACATGATATGATAAATATAGTGAGATTTAATTGGGCATTACGACAAAGTACATAGACCGCCATCCAACCGCATCTATGCCTAAAAAGTCCACCTTCGAGGTTATCATCCGAACCCCATTCGGTATTAAGTTGCAAAGCAACGAGACAATTGCATTAAGTATGGTGCGTAATGTAATCAACAACTACATCCTTAGACATAGAATCAATGTTTTATCCCTAGTGGCAACAACACATCACAACCTTAGAACTTTTCGTCACTCGTCCCGAGTGTCAATGAAGGCATGAACCCACTATCGAGCATAAATACTCCCTCTTGGAGTTAAGAGCAAAAACTTGGCCAGAGCCTCTACTAATAACGGAGAGCATGCAAGATCATAAACAACACATAAACAATAGATTGATAATCACCATAACATAGCATTCTCTATTCATCGGATCCCGACAAACACAACATATAGTATTACAGATAGATGATCTTGATCATGTTAGGCAGCTCACAAGATCCAACAATGAAGCACAATTAGGAGAAGACGACCATCTAGCTACTGCTATGGACCCATAGTCCAGGGGTGAACTACTCACTCATCACTCCGGAGGCGACCATGGCGGTGTAGAGTCCTCCGGGAGATGAATCCCCTCTCCGGCGAGGGTGCCGGAGGCGATCTCTGAATCCCCGAGATGGGATTCGCGGCGGCGCGTCTGCGGAAGGTTTTCCGTATCGTGGCTCTCGGTACTGGGGTTTTCGCGACAGAGGCTTTAAGTAGGCGGAAGGGCAACGTGGGGGGCCACACGAGGGCCCCACACCACAGGTCGGCGCGGCCGGGGCACGGGCCGCGCCGCCCTATGGTGGCGGCGCCTCGTGGCCCCACTTCGACTCCTCTTCGGTCTTCCGGAAGCTTCGTGGCAAAATAGGACCACGGGCGTTGATTTCGTCCAATTCCGAGAATATTTCGTTACTAGGATTTCTAAAACCAAAAACAGCGAGAAAACAACAGAATCGGCTCTTCGGCATCTTGTTAATAGGTTAGTTCCAGAAAATGCATAAATACGACATATAATGTGCATAAAACATGTAGGTATCATCAATAAAGTAGCATGGAACATAAGAAATTATCGATACGTTGGAGACGTATCACTTGTCTGACTTGCTAGTAGCAAGTCACGGTACTATAGTTCTCTAACTTGCTTCTACAGCCGTCAGATCAGAAGTGAAGGACACAGGTCACTCGCAACACTGTACATGGTGTACTGTAGGGACGCGAAACAGTATTGTTCACTGTTCGTAGTGTTTTTCATTTTTCTGATTTTTTTGAATTTTATGCCCATTTGAATCTTTTGGTCAAATCCTAGGTTTGACAAAGATTTAAACAAGTTTAAATTCTGAAAATGAAAAGGTAAGCATGGATCCTTCTTAGTCACTCTAAAATGAAGCTTTTGGGATGTTCTTGAAATTTCCATGCTTGACTTCATCAGTCAGAGTTTAGGGTTAGGGGTAGATTGTTGCCTGCCAAAACCCACCGGCGAGCAGTGGTTAAGCAACACGAAGAGCCGGGAGGCTTCCAAGGCGGCAGCGGGCCCTGGTCCCTCGACGTCGTCCCGCAAATGCTCCGGCACACGACCTGGCGGCTGCAAGGGCGTGCCACCTGACCTATACCTGGCCGGGAAGGTGTTGGATTGCTTCGATTAGTTCCTCGCATGGCGGACACGTAAACATTAAATACGAGCCCTATCGGCTCTCGGGTTGCTCTCGACGGATCGGCTCAAAGAGCCGATCGCCCCATGGTTCGTGTTGGATTTTCAATGACATGGGGATCCTGCTTGATCATAACAAAGCTAAGCCAATCTACGACAGTTTAGGGTTTTCACCGTATGATCGGAACATCCTACACGTAGTTGAGCCTAATAGACACGAAAGATAATGGAAAACTAACCCTAAAAGAGGCCTAAAAACCAACATTAAGTTAATTCCCGGAACATCCCTCTTAGGACTAACAAACCACACCTAACGCACTATCGGATCGTTCAGCCCGTTTGGAAGGCCTAACCATACGGATATTAAACTAATCCTTGAAGAACAAGGAGCAACTATAACAGATTGGATCTACTAAGTAACGAACAAGCAAGATGCTGCCCTTACACCTGGATAGGTGTAAGGGCAGCTAGATATTGAGGGACGGCATAGCTAAGCAGATATGCGTAAGAAAAGCATCTATGCAAGCCCCAAAACATCTACGATAAATAGTGCTACTCGCCATCAACAACGCTTCGATACGAGCAACACAAGGTAAATAAATAAACGTTGTGCTTGCCTAGATCGCAAGATGCGATCTAGGCAGCATGGTGCTTACCCGGGAGAAACCCTCGAAAGAAGGGGTGGCGATGCGCTCGATTTGTGTTTGTTGTGAACGTGATTGTCCTCCTTTTCCGATAACCCTAGATACATATTTATAGTCCAAGGGACTTTCTAATCTGGACGTGCACCTAACCGTGCACGGGTCAAACTCTATCTTTTAATCTAAACTAAGATGCGATCTACTAATATTACAGATACACGAGCAATTAAGCCCAAATTCCTCGCGCAAGGCCGCTTCAAAGATGCTCCACGTGTGTATCCTTCAAGCCCATCTTCGCTTACGGCCCATCTCCTGATTTGGCCAAAATCCGGTGATAACACATGCCCCCTGGTTTTGGTAATGATAATTTCAAAACCACTCTGTTTTTCCTTCGAGGGGTCATGTCGTGGCAGAGCAGAACCGTCGCAGTATTCTTCATCATGACGCCTTGCCTTCTCAACTTCTCTGCACGATTTGACAGTTTTGGCACCACATCCTCGAAAACTGCTTAAGCATTAAATCTCTGCTATATCCCCTTTTATTTAGCCACTTCTTGCAGTTCCCGTCTTTGTCTCCTCTGCATTAGCACTCCAAAAGCCCTCCTCTGCCACCATGTCTTCCTCTTCTTCCTCCTCTTCTTCGTCAAGCCTCTCTGTCCAGTCCTCCCCCCTCCGAGAGCCGACGCCGGAGTGGGACCCACAGGAGGCCCACGCGGCCAACATCCGCCGCGCCATAGCCGACGGGGATGAGTCGAGCCACGACTTCTCCGTCTGGTCGGAGGACGACAAGTCTTCGACCGACGGGGAGAGCGACCTCCGCTTCCTCGCAGACGGGGAGTCGGAGGAGGTGAGCGACGACGATCGCTTCTCCTGGGGAGATTTCACCTCCTCCGAGGAGGTGAAGGAGGAAGAAGAGGAGGAGGACGACACCTCCTCCGACGAGCCGCCGGCCAAGCGCCTCTGCCCTTGGCCGGGCAACCTTAGCGACTTCGACAGCGACGACGACGACGCTGACGAGGAAGACGAGGACAATGAGGGTCCTGCCGGCGGTCGCTACAGCAACGACGACGAGCCGGCCGGGAGCAGCGCCGACAGCGGCGATGACGACGACGAGGGCAGCAACGGCCCCTAGATAGGATCTTTAGCGTAGAGCTAGGAGTAGTAGATGGGGCAATGTATCCCCTAGTTCCTTCTTTTGAGAGCAATCAGCTCTTTGTGTAAGAAATCTTGCTATCAATGAAAAATTTCCTTCAACTTGATCTTGCCGATTCCTTTTACGCTATTTTAGCCGATTTCTCCTCGCACTGCTTTTGCCGATTGTCAGCTCAGTCGATGCTCAATGAGCCGATGGCAATGCATCAGCTTTTTATAATGAATTGCAAGACCGGTCAATCTAGTCATCCCCTCAGATGGTAACTTGCAATCCTTGAAATTCAGATCCAAACTTCCAATCGAACAGGTCCAGCACACAGCTTTGAGACCCCTAGATCTTTGGACTTCAAAATCATCCGATCGTGATGTTTGACCTGACGGCAAAATTCCTGAATTAACGCCTCCAGCAAAGCTTCTAGGACCATAGCTGAAACAACTCGACGTTGAAGCTGATACACCTGCATAACAGGTACCATTTTCTCACAACTTTCCTTGTGATGTTCTGTTCCTTTGCAGCAACAAACTGGTCCAGAGCCTATCAATGATAATGGCTCCCTCTTCAAACCCCTCCCATCAATTCTGGTGGTTTCCTTCTGAAAGAACTCACCACTTTCCAATACGGTTGTGATGCGGAGCTAGCCGATGTTAACCAAACTCGGCTCCCAAGAGCAAAGGATCTTCAGGGGCAGCTGCCCCCCGAGCCTCAGTCAAGGCGAGAATAGTAGCAAAGAAGGTGGCTGCCAGGAAAACCTTGACGGGCAAACACCCCTCTAGGCTTTGGTTATCCTATTAAGTCCAGTAATCCTGCTCTTGTAGACTTCCCCCGAAGATGATATCATCAAAGACATGCAATCCAGCTGACGTAGCTCCAACTTGGACACCTCCGGGTACACCACCATGTAGCACTAGCCAGATATGTCACCATCGGCTTCCAAGAACAGGTCAGCCCTCAACTCCCACCAAATCAAGATAGGAAAGCTTACGCACAAGGAGTCGATGTACCACGAGGGCTCAGCAGGACCAGCAAATCCCTTCTTTGAACCAAGAAGCTTCTCATGCAATGGCTCTTTAACTCCTCCTGGCTCAATTCTTGTGCTTTACTGCTCCGATTGGCTCGCCCTTTCTCTGATCTGCATGCTTACGCTGCTCTGGTTGTTTGTTAGGGCCGTGATCTCTCAGGCTTGCTGACGTGTCGCTCGACCCTAAATATCAAGCCGGCCTCTCCATAGCACGTGATGAACCAAGTCCAAGCTCCAATGCTTCCAAGCCCTGCTTTCTTTCCTCATTGAAACATTGGTCGAAAACTCTGTAGTTGGCTCATCAAAGAGGTTCTCAAGTCGATGTCCAAGCATCGGCTGTGCCGAATTTTTTTGTATTTCCGATTTTTAATTGGCCGATTGAGTCATGAATCGGCTTCCCCTGGGTGGTACATACTTCTTGTACCTTCTCCGTGTGTATGCCCCCCGAGCCGAATCCTTCAAGTGATTGAAGATATCGGCTTTTCAGCCAATTCAAGCTTATCTCACCACTCACCATGCGAAACAGCACATCAGTGAATATGTGTGGTGCGAATAATTTTAGCCGATTGCTAGAATCGGCTCCCCTTGCAGTTGGTGATCCAACTTATTTGCTGATAAATGTTGGCCATGGCTTATCCCCGGGACCAATGTTGATCTCTTCTAGTCCATCAGCTGCTGTAAACCCATATCTCAGCTTTCCATTGCCTGCCAAATCAATGATGAACACAGGCAGAAGGTAGGTTGAGGCTAATTGTGGCCGATTGCTAGAATCGGCCGCCTTTTCCATTGCGATGTCTGACGAGGGTTTACAACCCCTTGGTTCTCTGCTATGACGACGTGGCATGTCTGAGGTGAGATCCTTGCTTCTTATTTTTTGGGGGCCGATCGCAGGGATCGGCCTTGCCACGTACGTCCATAGACTTGGATCTTGCTACTCTGTCAGGCCAGTGGATAAGACTAGCCTCACCCCATTTTTTGTAGCTTCGATGCGTTCACAGCCGTCCAGATTGATTCCAGAGAGCGGCTCTTGGTCATTTGCTTCCCAGATGTTCATGGCAGCCAAAGAGATATCGACTGAATCATCTGCATGAACAACCTCCACTTCATCTCCATCCCATTGTATGATGCACTGATGCATTGTGGACGGAATGCAACAATTAGCATGGATCCAATCCCTTCCTAGCAGAACAGCATAAGTGCTCTTGCTGTCAACGATGAAAAAGGACGTGGGGATGGTCTTTCGGCCGACAGTTAAGTCCACGTTCAGAACACCCTTGGCTTCTGACGGTTGGCCGTTGAAATCGCTTTGCGTGACGTTGGTCTTGATCAGATCTTCAGTAGAACGTCCCAAACGTCGTAACATGGAGTACGGCATTATGTTGACTGTTGCTCCCGTGTCAACCAGCATCTTGCTGATAGGCTGCCCGTTGATATAACCCTTTAGGTATAGGGCCTTCAGATGCCTATAGCTCCTTTCTCGTGGCTTCTCAAAGATAATCGGCCGTGGCCCGCAATCAAACCGTGCCACCGATACTTCCTCGTCTTTTGGAGCACAAAACTCGACGGGAGAACGAACACCATGTTTGTATCAGCCGATGTCCCTGCATCGGCTTTCGTCTGCTTGGGTCGCCACACTTTCTTGGGTGGGCGAGCCTCTGTCTCCAGTGTTTGCTGAATTTTTACGGCCAGATCGGGCCGTGCTTTCCTCAACATGTACAGGTACTGCGCCTCGGCTTCTTCCAAATTTCTGAGCCGTTGCACTCTGCGCTTTTGGGAGTGGCTGAGTCCATCAGGACACCACCTTGGTCGGTGATATTTATCTTCTTCTTCTGACTCTTCAAAGTCTTCATCTTGGGATGACTCAGCTCGTTTGTTCTGAGGTGGGAGAGGTCCTAGACGCTTGAACACTGAAACTTCATTTGCTCCCTTCCTCTTCTGCTTACATTCTGGGCAGTTCTCGATTGTAGGCAATCGGCTCATTCCTGAGTCCCAGCAGTGTTTGAAGAAAGGACAATTCCAATGCCTGTCCACGTCCTCTTGTTCCCTTGACCTCCCTCTGGCGTGACGCTCATACCCTTCGTATCGACGGTATTTCCTGTTGTCTGCATCAGACCGACGATATCTATCATCATCTACGTCGTAGCGCCGACGTCGGTCGTACTGCTGTTCATATTTGTTAAGGAGGTGCGCGGAAAGTGGTCGTTGATACCGCACGCTGATCACCTCTTCCTCAGTCAAATACCGTATGTCATCATGCTGGGGCTGGTCGCGTGGATCGGCCTCCTTTTTATCTTTGCCGCGAGAGCGACTGCTCTCTGGCTTATCCTCGTCATGGCGATCTGCAAGCCCTGCCATATTGATATCAAACGAGAAACCTGGCTCGCGTCCTATGCAGTGACTGAGATCGACCATGTTGACCGCCGGGAACGGCTGCGTGTCAACTCTCATGGCAAACTGACCGAAGAGTAATCGGCCTTGTTCTATTGCCATCTGAATCTGTCCGCGCAGGACTTTGCAGTCGTTGGTGGTATGGGTGAACGTGTGATGCCATTTGCAGTATGGCCTGCCGTTCATCTCTTGTGGCGTGGGGATTTTGTGGCCTTCGGGTAACTTCAGTCTGTTTCTCCTTCGACGAGCAAATCAAAAATTTGCTCCGTTTTGCTCAAATCGAAGTCAAACCCCTTCACGAGGCCCTGGTTGCTTCACCCACTTGCGGGACACGGGTTTTGCCCCCGAGTCCACTCAGCTACAGCGACCTCCTGATCTCCTGCAGAATCTTCATCTTCGTCTGTCTCGATCAGGGCGACGCGCTTGTACTTGTCTTGGTACAATTCTGGATGACGCTGTTCATATGCTGTCAACTTCTAAACCATGTGCACCAGTGAATTGTACTCTGCCTGGAAGGTCACATCTCTGAGAGGCGCTGATAATCCTGCTACCGCCAGCTCGACTGCTTCCTTCTCAGATAGGCGAACCGAATAACATCGGTTCCTGACGGTCCTGAACCTTTGGATGTACTCAGATACCGTCTCTCCTCGTCTCTGCCGAACTTGGGTCAGATCGGCAAGGCTAGCTTCCGTAGTTTCTGAATGGTATTGTACATGGAATTGCTCTTCTAGCTGCTTCCACGTCCGAACCGAGTCTGGTAGCAACGAGGTGTACCACCCAAAGGCTGGACCCGTGAGAGACTGCGAGAAGAACCTCACACGTAGCTCGTCTGAAGCTGAGACCATGCCCAACTGTGCCAAGTATCGGCTCACGTGCTCAATTGAGCTAGTTCCTTCTGATCCACTGAATTTCGTGAAGTCAGGGAGCCGATACTTAGGTGGCAGCGGGATCAGGTCGTAGTCGTTGGGATACGGCTTGGAATAGCCGATCATTCTCTTCTTCGGCGAGGATGCCGAGCTGTTCTCTCATGATTGCGGTGATCTCATCCACCGTAGGAGCTGCGAAGTTGCTCGTTCATGACTTGTATTGGTGGCATATTTAGTTAGCCACGCTTCGTTTCTCGGCATCTGCCTGCAGAAGCGCTTCCTGCTCCAGCGACTCCTCCTGCCGTGGCAGTCCTTCCTGCTGTAACCTGGGTCATCCAGTTGTTGCAGTCCGGCACGTACGTGCACACGTATCCATGTGGAATTTCCTTGGGCGGATCATACAGGAATTGGTAGTCGCCTGGATCACCTCCAACCTTGTAGACGACGTACGCTGGTGAACCTTGTTGCTGTAGAGCTGCAAACGTGTGTTGCAGTGGTGGCCTTGTATAGGGCGGTATCTCCCCTTGGTGAGTTCCTAAAGCAGGACCTGACGGAGAGTACTTGTGCTTCGTGACTTTTTGCACCACATTGAGCGCGACACGCTCCAGAGTATTCACCAAGCTCTCAGCATGCCGATGAAGAGAGTGAGCAACGGCATAGTTGACTTCCTGTCGCAGGGGCTACGGTAGGTTCGTCCGAAGGAGAGATAGATCTAGTCCATCTAGCGCGCCTTCGGGTTGGAACCCTTTGAACTTGATCCCGTGCGAACGGGTTTTCTCAAAAGCGCCAATGAGATCGGCTTCCAAGATTGCCTTGAGTTCATCATATCTCTTCTTATGCTCAGGAGGCAGATCTTCATACTTGACTGGTTCCGCCATCTGAGACGCAGATGTCGACATGGTTGCTGCGGAAGATTGTCCCGATGTCCCACCGGGCGTGCCGAGAATGTGTTGCCTGCCAAAACCCACCGGCGAGCGAGTGGTTAAGCAACACGAAGAGCCGGGAGGCTTCCAAGGCGGCAGCGGGCCCCGGTCCCTCGACGTCGTCCCGCAAATGCTCCGGCACACGACACGGCGGCTGCAAGGGCGTGCCACCCGACCTATACCTGGCCGGGAAGGTGTTGGATTGCTTCGATTAGTTCCCCGCATGGCGGACACGTAAACATTAAATACGAGCCCTATCGGCTCTCGGGTTGCCTCAGCGGATCGGCTCGAAGAGCCGATCGCCCCATGGTTCGTGTTGGATTTTCAATGACATGGGGATCCTGCTTGATCATAACAAAGCTAAGCCAATCTACGATAGTTTAGGGTTTTCACCGTATGATCGGAACATCCTACGCGTTGTTGAGCCTAATAGACACGAAAGATAATGGAAAACTAACCCTAAAAGAGGCCTAAAAACCAACATTAAGTTAATTCCCGGAACATCCCTCTTAGGACTAACAAACCACACCTAACGCACTATCGGATCGTTCAACCCGTTTGCAAGGCCTAACTATACGGATATTAAACTAATCCTTGAAGAACAAGGAGCAACTATAACAGATCGGATCTACTAAGTAACGAACAAGCAAGATGCTGCCCTTACACCTGGATAGGTGTAAGGGCGACTAGATATTGAGGGACGGCATAGCTAAGCAGATATGCGTAAGAAAAGCATCTATGCAAGCCCCAAAACATCTACGATAAATAGTGCTACTCGCCATCAACAACGCTTCAGTACGAGCAATACAAGGTAAACGAATAAACGTTGTGCTGCCTAGATCGCAAGATGCGATCTAGGCAGCATGGTGCTTACCCGGGAGAAACCCTCGAAAGAAGGGGTGGCGATGCGCTCGATTTGTGTTTGTTGTGAACGTGATTGTCCTCCTTTTCCGATAACCCTAGATACATATTTATAGTCCAAGGGACTTTCTAATCTGGACGTGCACCTAACCGTGCACGGGTCAAACTCTATCTTTTAGTCTAAACTAAGATGCGTTCTACTAATATTACAGATACACGGGTAATTAAGCCCAAATTCCTCGCGCAAGGCCGCTTCAAAGATGCTCCACGTGTGTATCCTTCAAGCCCATCTTCGCTTACGGCCCATCTCCTGATTTGGCCAAAATCCGGTGATAACACAGATATATACATGATTTGTCTGGTTTGAATATGTCTAGACCTTGTTTATCAACTTTAATGCTTACTATATGACATTAGAAAACTATTTGCTTTGGTTTTTCATTTTACTGATTTTTTTGAATTTTGATGCCCATTTGAATCTTGTCAAATCCTAGGTTTGACCAAGATAATTTAAACAAGTTTAAAACATGAAAATGAAAAGGGAAGCATGTATCTTTCTTAGTCACTCTAAAATGAAGTTTTTGGGAGGTTTTTGAAATTTCCATGTTTGAAACCCAAAACCACTTCTCTTCATGCTTGACTTCATAAGACAGAGTTTAGCGGTTAGGGGGTACATACATGGTTTTTCTAGTTTGAATATGTCTAGACCTTGTTTATCAACATTAATGCTAACTATATGACATAAGAAGACTATGTGCTTTGGTTTTTCATTTTTCTGTTTTTTTATTTTATGCCCATATATTTGAATCTTGGTCAAATCCTAGGTTTGACCAAGATTTAAACAAGTTTAAAACATGAAAATGAAAAGGGAAGCATGTATCCTTCTTAGTCACTCTAAAATGAAGATTTTGGGATGTTCTTGAAATTTCCATGTTTGAAACCCAAAACGACTTCTCTTTATGCTAGACTTCATAAAATCGACAGGGGGTAGGTACATGATTTGTCTGGTTTGGATATACCTAGACCTCGTTTATCAACTAGAATGCTTACGATATGACATAAGAAGACTATGTGCTTTTGTTTTTCATTTTTCTGATTTTTTTGAATTTTGTGCCCACCCATTTGTATTTTGGTCAAATCCTAGGTTTGAAAATGATTTAAACAAGTTTAAATATGAAAATGCAAAGGTAAGCATGGATCCTTCTTAGTCACTCTACAATGAAGCTTTTGGGAGATTTTTGAAATTTCCATGTTTGAAACCCAAAACCACTTCTCTTCACATGCTTGACTTCATAAGACAGAGTTTAGGGGTTAGGGGGTATAGATACATGATTTGTCTGGTTTGAATATGTCTAGACCTTGTTTATCAACTTTAATGCTTACTATATGACATAAGAAAACTATTTGCTTTGGTTTTTCTTTTTTATGATTTTTTTTGAATTTTGATGCCCATTTGAATCTTTTCAAATCCCAGGTTTGACCAAGATAATTTAAACAAGTTTAAAACATGAAAATGAAAAGGGAAGCCTGTATCCTTCTTAGTCAATCTAAAATGAAGTTTTTGGGAGGTTTTTGAAATTTCCATGTTTGAAACCCAAAACCACTTCTCTTCATGCTTGACTTCATAAGACAGAGTTTAGGGGTTAGGGGGTAGATACATGATTTGTATGGTTTGATATGTCTAGACCTTGTTTATCAATTTTAATGCTTACTATATGACATAAGAAGACTATGTGATTTGGTTTTTCATTTTTCTGTTTTATTTTTATTTTTTTGCCCATTTGAATCTTAGTCAAATCCTAGGTTTGACCAAGATGTAGACAAGTTTAACACGTGAAAACGAATAAGTAAGCCCAGATCCTTCTTAGTCTCTCCAAAATGTACCAATTGATAGATGTGTTAACTTTGCTTCATGGAAAAAATAATGTCATGTAAATGAGTTAACTTGGATTTCCTACCCTTGAATCCATAGGAAACTTTGTTCTAATGCACTATAATAATCAACCGAGTTTTTACACCAACAGATCTGTCACTTACGTGTGGTGCCCACGCGTGAGGTCCCACACTTCAGTGAGCATAAGTCACGTGCAATAGGTACGCAAACTCCCAGCCATCTTCTTTGTCAAGAGAAGACGCATCAGGATGCGTATTGGAAGTCTCTGGGTCCTTCAGGATCCTTCGTTTGTCCCTCTCACAAAAAAAGAAATCTCTCTCATTCTCGGCCTCGCTCGACTCACTCGCTCGCTCGCACCTCCTGCTCACTGACAAACCCTGCACAACAGTCAACATCATCACCCGAAAAAGGGGAGACACCGTAATTCTCTCCCTTCTTCTCTCCTTCCGAGTGATCCCTCTTCCTCCGAGTTTCACTCGACGGGCAAACACACATGTGTTGCATAGTAATAATAAAAAGGTAGAAAAATCGATATACGAATATATAATTAAATAGGTTAAACGAGGGTTTTGCCTAGTTCTACAGATCAAGGTTCAAAAAAATTCAACTACGGGGTTTGAACAACACGATTCTAATCCAAGAATTTTTTTCGACCTCATCCAAATGGCCTCAAACTATAGGGTTAGCATCTAGTGCGGTATGTGTGAAAATGTATGCACTATGTGTGCTATAACTTGTATGTCTTTCAAATTTGAACCAAATTTGAATAAGTTTGAAATATTTGAAAAGGGGCTTTTGGCTTAAACGTTTGAAACCCAAAATGACATCTCTTCATGCTAGACTTCCCCCACATTCAGCGATAACTCAGTTATCGATTGAACCATTAACATACAATACCGATTCCCTTTGTCATGCGATACTTTACTTGTCCGAGGTTCGATCATCGGTATCTCCATACCTAGTTCAACCTCGTTACCGACAAGTACTCTTTACTCGTACCATGGTATGTCCTCTCTTGTGACCTTGTCACATGCTTGCAAGCTAATTAGACGACATTCCACCGAGAGGCCCCAGAGTATATCTATCCATCATTGGGATGGACAAATCCCACTCTTGATCCGTATGCCTCAACTCATACTTTCTGAATACTTAATCCCATCTTTATAACAACCCATTTACGCAGTGGTGTTTGATGTAATCAAAGTACCCTTCCGGTGTAGGTGATTTACAAGATCTCATGGTCGAAGGACTAGGTTACTATGTATCGAAAGCTTATAGCAAGATGAACTTAATGACTTGATCTTATGCTACGCTTATTTGGGTGTGTGTCCATCACATCATTCACCTAATGATATGATCTTGTTATTAATAACATCCAATGTTCACGATCAGTAAACCATGATCATCTATTAATCCACAAGCTAGTTAAACGAGAGGCTTACTAGGGACTCTGGTTGTTTACACAACACACATGTATTAATGTTTCCGGTTAATACAATTATGGCATGGGGCGTAAACGTTTATCATGATCCCTAAGATATAACAATAACTACTTTATTATTGCCTCTCGAGCATATCTCCAACATAAGAATATAACAGAAATAAGAATCAAAATAGGTGACGTTTTCGGCCATACACAGAATACAACGGTCCCAGCCAAGTGGCGGCTGGCTTCCGAGGAAATAGTGGAGGAAATAATAAAAATGATTACCAGCGGAGCAATGACCAGCACACCGATCATCGATACGCGCCGAGCTCCAATAGGCAAAATAACCGGCCTAGATTCCCTTGGCCATACAACGTATCACCCGAGGATTTGTTGAACGGGCAATGCCAGATGCATTTTTACCTCGACAACGAGGACAAGAGACAGTCGGGTCATCTCCAGAAGGACTGCCGAACTTTTCAAGCTCTGCGGAGATACACAGAGAACACTAACACACAAGCTGCAAACAGTGGGTACGTGTAGGGGCCAAGGAGCAAAATTCACCTGCCGCCACCACCCGCAATTACCAGCGCAAACCAACATCAGTTGCAACTTGCGGCACCTACGGGCGATGACGTCAATTTCATAAACACAATGGAGGCGGTGTCGGTGATACAGAAGGACAGACCCTCAAATAGGGCGCAAAAGTTAATTTCTCGGCAGGTATACATGGCAGAAAAGATGCCTCCACCAACCACTGAGTACTTAAATTGGTCGGGACATGCAATAACCTTCAGCCAAGAGGATCACCCACCCCAAGTTCCACGACCTGGGCAGTCAGCTATGATCTTACCAGTAGTAATCGCGGGATTTGAGGTCTCTCACATATTCATAGATGGAGGAAGCACCTTAACCTCATGTACGTGGATACGTTGTAGAAGATGAATATCTCTCTGTCAAATTTGACGCCAACAGATACGCGTTTCCATGGCATCACACCTGAGAAGCCGAACCATCCTCTAGGAAAGATATCACTCGACGTACAGTTTGGGACCCCAGAAAATTTCAGGAAGGAGAAGCTGGAGTTCGAAGTTATTGATTTTCCATCACAGTACCACACTCTCTTGGGACGACCTGCATACGCCAGATTCATGGCTGTGCCGCACTATACATACCTGTTGTGGAAAATCCCTGGACCCAAAGGCCCGATCATAGTCAAAGGAAGCTTCGCCTTGACAGATAAGTGCGACAAGGATTTTCACAAACTCTCGGAAACTTTTGGGATGCAGGCTGAGTATGAAGCATCCAAACTCGCCACCAACTACGACGTGTTGCCTGACGAATGTAGATCCTTGCAGGAGCAAGCTTTTGACACCTCCAAAAACTCTAAGGAAGTGCAGATCCACCCAACAAATTCAAAAAAAATGACAACTATCGCGTCCAACTTGGACAGCGCATAGGAAAGCGCGCTTGTCGAGTTCCTCCGTGAGCACTGGGAAATCTTTGCTGGTGTCCAGACGACATGCCAGGAGTACCCAATGAACTTGCCGAGCACCCCCTTAATCTGGATCCAAGAGCTAGGACAATTCGACAACCTTTGTGGCGATTCTCCGAGCCAAACCGCAAAGCCATGCTATCTGAGATTCGTCAGCTCAATGAAGCGGGTTTCATCAAGGTGCTGCATACTGAGGCCACGTGGGTCGCTAACCCAGTGCTGGTCCCGAAGAAAAAACTGAAGTCCTTCGCATGTGCGTCGATTTCACGTGTCTCAATAAACACTGTCCAAAGGATCACTTTCCCCTCCTGAGGATCGACCAAATTATCGATTCCACGGCAAGTTGTGAACGTCTTTCCTTCCTCGACACGTATTCTGGTTACAATCAGATCCACCTGAAAGAAGATGATGAAGTCAAAACAGCTTTCATAGCCCCTTATGGTGTGTTCTGTTATAGAAAAATACCCTTCGGGTTGAAAAACGCGGGAGCCACATATCAGCGGATGATGCAGAAGTGCAAGGCCACGCAGATCGGAAAAAACATCCAAGTGTACATTGACGACGTTGTCATAACAACAAAGCTAGGGTCAACTTGTTCCTGTTCTCCAAGCTACCCCTATTCCTGTTCAACAAGCCATTGGAGTCAACCTATGTGGTGTTCCTCCAGAAGAAATTGATGAAGGGAAGCTGCTTGCTCCACCTCTAGCAGATGAACAAAGTGTTGCAATGGAAGAAAGCAATGATGACACTGCCTAGGCAGTGATTATTATTATATTTTTGTAATAATTATGAACTTCCTGAAAAAATGGATTGTACTCTGCTGGAATATTCGTGGACTCAATGCAAAATCCAAGCAACTTGCTATTATGAATGCTATAAAACTTAGTGGTTGTGATGTTATTTGTCTGCAAGAAACAAAAAAGGAGCATTTTGACTTGAAATTTATCAAATCTTGTTGTCCTTCCTGCTTTGATGAATTTGTTTATGTTCCTTCTGTTGGAGCATCTGGGGGATTAATTATCATATGGAAAAGCTCTATATTCTCTGGGATTGTTATGCATTGTGAATCCTATGCACTATGTGTGTATTTTACTTCTACACAATCCTCCAGGTCCTGGACTCTAGTTAATATTTATGGACCTTGTCATGGGGAACACAGAGATAAATTTGTTCAGTGGCTGTATGATCTCAATATCCCTACTGATGAAGATTGGCTCATTGTTGGAGATTTTAATTTTATTAGATCACCAAGTAACAGAAATAAACCTGGAGGAAATGTTAATGACATGCTCACTTTCAATGATATCATTCGCTCCCAAAATTTCATTGAGCTCCCAATCAAAGGGAGGAAATACACTTGGAGTAACATGCAAGATGACCGTCTCCTTGAACAGTTAGACTAGTTTTTTACCTCCCCACATTGGACATCACAATATCCTGCTACTACTGTCATTATTCAGGGTAAACCAACATCTGATCACACTACATGCACAATCTCTATTGAGACAAAAATTCCTGGTAGCAATTTATTCAGTTTTGAATCCTTTTGGGTGGCTCATCCTGGATTTCAACAGATAGTATCTGATAGCTGGAATAAACCTGTCTACAAAAAGAATAGTGCAGCTACTTTAAATGCCAAATTCAAAAGGCTCAGATATGACGTCAAGCATTGGAGCAAATCTATATCCAAACTCTCTATTTGTATAGAAAATTGTAATCAAGCAATAGCTGAAATAGATAAACTGGAAGAACTTCGAACTCTCTCTATACATGAAGTGAACTTCTGAAAGATTTTAAAAGTACATCTGGCTAGATTACTATCCTATCAGCATGACTACTGGAAGAAGAGATGTACTATAAGATGGACTAAGTTTGGAGATGAAAATTCAAAATTCTTCCAGGCAATTGCTACTGAGCGACACAGGAGGAATTATGTGGCTTCATTGTTACTGCCTAATGGAAATATTGTCACTGAACACAAGGATAAAGAAGAAATCATCTTTCAAACATATAAAGCCAGGCTTGGTTCTTGCTCCACACCCAATATGGAATTTTATTTGCCATCCTTGATTACACCTATTCCTGGCCTAGAAGAATTATCTGCTCCTTTCAGTACACAGGAAATAGATAATGTCATAAAATACATGCCAGTGGATAAAGCACCATGTCCTGATGGCTTTAATGGACTTTTCCTGAAAAAATGTTGGCCTACTATCAAAGAGGACATCTATGCATTATGTTTCTATTTTTATGAAGGGAACTTGGATCTTGAGAGCATTAATACGGGATACATCACACTCATCCCAAAAGTATCAAATCCAGAGGGAGTTAATGACTATAGGCCAATTACTTTGCTGAATTGTGTACTAAAAATTATAACTAAACTGCTGGCAAATAGATTGCAGAAGCTTGTCCTTAGAGTTGTACACAAAAATCAATATGGATTTCTGAAAGGGAGAACTATCCAGGATTGCCTAGCCTGGGCATTTGAGTTCTTATATCAATGTGAAAAATCTTGTGGGGACCCCGGACTAGCTGTCCGAAATACCCTGTTATGTATACAGTTCACGTTCCCATGATCAGTGTGCCGTGAATACATAACCGAACTGATATCAAATTACATCATCCTTTACAAAATGAAATAAGAAAATTACAATAAGGTCACATGACCCATCTTTACAAGATAGCCTCGAAGGGCCTAAACTAATCATCAGAGTAGCAGAATCACTTCAACAGCGTAGAGCCCAAGTCATCTGCCTTAACCCTACAGGCAACTGACTGGGAAGACGTTCCTAGCTCGCATAGACGTCGTCAACTCCTTCTTCATCTATCGAAGTCCTCCAGGTCTGGCCAAGTAAATAGCCAGGGACAAAGCCGTGAGTACATTTGAATTGTACTCGCAAACCATCAAGAAGGTGATAACAATTCTAACTAAAGAAGACAAGAGAGGAAGAATAGTTTCTCTGGTGGATATAGCATGTGAAAGAGAATAAGTTTCTCTTGTGGATATAGCATGTGAAAGAGAATAAGTTTCTCTTGTGGATATAGCATGTGAAAGAGAATAAGTTTCTCTTGTGGATATAGCATCCCAACATCACAGTTGAAGGGGACACTTAAGAGGGTTCTATGACATCTCTATATCTTTGTTGAAGAAGATACTTCAAAAGATATCCTATGACATCTCTATATCTTTGTTGAAGAAGATACTTCAAAAGATTTCCACAACATAAAACACTAGGATGGGGTAACCCAATTTATTTGTCCTTCCCGACCATCTCCATATGGTCGACACAACCTTTCCCGTACCCTTCTAGTACTTCAAAACAAGTTCTTTCCTTTCATTTGCCAAACCATTTTGTAAACCAAAACTCATCAGGCTAAGCAACAGCCATTCCAACCGTCCATGACCGCGGACGCGGCTATTCGAATAGATTTTACTCCGCAGAGTTTGCACACTTTCCCCACCTCTATCCGGATACCTATCGTGTGGGCATCATCCCCGCATAACAATATATGCCACGACGGATACCCGAACATAGCCTTTCGCCCATTCGACTTAGCAAGAGGTCGTACCCTATGGAGTATGTACCTCCCCGGCACCGTGGCAGCTCACCTCCCTTTGAGCGTGGCTCCACCGCCAAGCCGGAGACCCATAGTGTCTTCCGGACGGGTCAGCCCCGAAGGCCTCCCGTTATACTATTGTCCCAACCATGACAACCCGGACTCGGGGGTAACCGTACCCTTGTATAGTTGTGCGGTGCCTCATGCTAAGAAGAACAAACGTCAAGCTAAGCTCCGTGCCCACGTTGGAGTAGTTGTGGTTGCGCAGGTTAATTGTCACGGGTGAATACTTAGACGCCAAAGTTTTCATAAACAAGATTCTCTTTCCAACCATCTTTGCCAAGATCCTTTTCTTTCATAAACACACACTTAGGAAAGTCCAACTTACCCAAGGTTTTCCAAAAATTCTTTTCAACAAGGTATTTTTCCAAGGGGTTCCCAACCTATGGTTTCATGTAAGAACTAAGAGACAACAGTGGCATGATGCCAACCATCATACCACTAAGGAGGTGATAAATGAGGTGTCAAGGGGATCATACTTACTTAGGATAAGCATGCATAGGGACAACATAAGTAGTATGATTAAACAAGGGTCATGATGTTAATCATCATGCCACTAAGAAGATGCTAATATAGGTGGTCAAGGGGGCATACATGCTTAGGGTAAGCATGCATGTTGTCAACATAAGAGGGAAAATACTTTCAGATTTGTGGTGTTAACCAACCAACACTAATAGAAGTGAGGGTGGTCAATGATATTTGACATACCTAAGGTAGGTAGGCATACTCATCTCAAAATGAGAGTACACCAAGATCATGATGTTGTTACTACTACACTCACAAGGGTTGTAGGAGTGAATCGACAAGAAGTGTCACATGCTTAAGGTAAGCATGTAACTCACAAAGGTAGGATGGCATAGCCATGATCAACAAGTATACCAACAATTACTAAGATGATCATGAAGTATGACCAAGAGGATCATCATGCTTAAGACAAAGCATGCATCAACAAGATAAAGAGACTAACACACACAAGATCAAGAGACAATAGTAATAATAAGGTGACAACAATATGAGACACGTCAATCAGAGATCAAGAGATGGCTTGCCTTGGCTTATTTGTCCCTGGACTTCTTCAACTTCATCAAAATAAGAATCGCGTCAATATAAATGAAATCCTTGTCCGAACCACTTCTTCTCCTTCTCCGGAATTGTTCGCATCTATCGCCGGAAAAATATAAAAGGAACACAATCAACACATTGTACCAACAAAACAATTATTCAACAATCAACAAACAATAGCTAACCACTTTACTAAGTGCTATCATACCAAGAACTTATAGTTTCTTCAAAACATTTTAAAAGACAACCTAATTATCTTGCTTAACATAGACATGAGAGCATCGCAAATTAGCAATTGCCTCTCTGGTTATTGCTGTGGCATAAACTAGTTATTCCCTATTATATAACACCACAAAGAAGACAAGTGCATTGGTTTTGCATCAAAAACATTTATATTTTATTTTTAAACATTTTTGGAAAAGCTGAACTCATTTTCCTACTTTATTTTGCTCACAGAACATTACACAAGTATGTCAAGCAAAAATTATACCACTGGATAGCTATTTAAACATAGCTTTATAAAAAATTGGATTCACTAAATTTGAAGTTATAAAAGATTTTTAATAATTAAATTACTGGCCAGAGGGACCAAAACAGAGTTTAATTCCTTATAAAATCTCAGATGCTTAATAAAATCTGAGCTCTGGATATGTTGTTAGCAACACAATTATGAGTGTAGCAAAAGTGGTTACATTCCAAAATAATATTTTAAGCTCCTGAAATAATTCCTCAAACACAGATTCTGATTAAACTTGTATTAAATACCATAATCTCATATTTTGACATAATATACTCAAACCAGTATCAAAAGATGGTAATTAATATGTAGTTTACTACAAAATTGGATTTGTATCAAAACTGGTTTTGAAACTCTTTAATTTGCATAAACAGTGCTACTGCATGCTTGTACCATTTTAAATTCGTAGGTCCATTTAATTTGTATTTTGATCTAAATCTTGTCTGAGGTGATTAAGAAAACAACTAGTAACACTGCAAAATTTTAATCATTTGATTTGGGTCAAAGATGATTTTTTTGTGAATTAAAAGCTGACAGGGTCTGTCTGGTTTTTTTAATTTTCAGGAAAAGAGATAAAAGGGGATGGGCTCGGTTTTGATCTGGTTCATGCTGAAGGAAACGGGCCGGCCCAGAGAGGTTTTCCAGGTGGAGGAAAAACAAAATAAAAGAAAAGGGGCCAGCAGGGGGGGCCCGGTGCATGGGCCGACGTGGCCATGCACGATCGGGTCGGGGATCATCTCCCTCCTGCGGTCATGCCTTCGCTCGGGAGAAACAGAAAATGAGGACGGGGCGGCCAGGTGACTTACCGGCGGCGAGACGCGGACGGCGGCGAGGGCTGGGCGGCGGCGGTCGAGGGAGTCCAGGCGGGGGTCCGGCGGCCTCCTCCGCTCCATCAGCAGCCGCTCCCGGCGTGCTCTCCTCCGCAGATGCCCCCGGACGAACGGCGACGGCGGGGCTCACCGGTGGCCCTGGACATGGAGGTCTCAGCGAAGGTCCGGCGAAGCAGTGGCGGGTCGGGGCGGACAAAGGGCGCGCCCAGCAGCTCCTTTTCCGCCTGCAGCAGCTCCTCCCGACGCGCTCTCCTCGCAGCAGCTCTCGGTCCGGCGGTGTTGGCGTCCGTCTCCGGCGAACCTGGGCGGCGCAGGGGTGTGGTTAGGATGAGAAAACGGCGGTGGAGAGGATATACCAGGGAGGAACGAACAAGGAGGTTGGGGGCGAGCTCCCCCTGCTCGCCACCCATACGGTGACTACGCCGGCGTGTTTCACCCCGGCGAGCAGCAGGCAGAGAAGGGCCTCGGTGCTCTCTGTGCGGTGTATGGGGTGGGAGGGGAAGTAGTGTGGGGAGAGGAGTGAGCTGAGGCGGGCCTTTTTATAGCCGAGCGGAGGTGCGGGGGTGGCGGCTTTGTCCAACGGGAGGGCGAGAGCGAGGTGGCAGTGGCCAATGGAGGGACATGTGCTGACGTTTGGGCGGTGCAGGGTGATGACGTCGTAGGCCTGGCGTCAGCAGGGGAGGGCACGGGCGCGGGAAGGGAGAGGGAGGTCGAGCGGGAGAAGTTCCTGTGTGTTTTCCCGTTTTTAGGGTTTCGGGTGGGTTTGGGTTGTGGCCTTCTCGGTTTGGGCTTGGTTAGGGAGAGAGGAGAGGGTCCAGGGGTAGTGTGTAGATGGGTTGGGGTTGGGCCAGAGGAGGGGATGCTTCAGCTGGTGCCCAAACAGCTCATGGCCCGGCCATGAAGGAGGGTTGGTGCACTTCTAGGGCTTTGGCAAGAGAGAAGGGAGAAAAAGAGAGGGAAGGGGTGTAGAGGGTGAATAGTGGTGGTGTCAAAAGAGAAGGTGGCCCGGCCATGTTCTTGAGAGTTTGGAGAGAGAGAGGGAGAAATTCCACTAGGAAAGACAAGTGGAGAAAAAGAAAATAAAAGAAAGGGGTACATGGTGGATGTAGGTATGGAACAAGTCCCTCCATGTGCATGAGAAGGGATGGCATGAGTTTTAGAAAAATTGGAGAAATTCAAGTTATAGAGAGAAGAAGATGGCGGTGGTAAAGGGGGTATCCAAATTGAATTTTGGAGAAATATCCAAAGGGTAGATGGGAAGGAGTAGTGATGTTTAAAAGATGGATCATTGAGGTGTATTAGTGGCAATGACAATGCCATGGATATTTGATCACAAATTCAAATACCCTTTTTAATTTGGTGTCTATGGCTTTGATTTTTATTTAGGTTAAACAATTAGGCTTACTTGAAATATTTGAAAAAGAGGAGAGGGTTTTAGAAGAGTAGAATGATTCATAGAGGAAAGAAAATATGGATCATTCCATTTTATTTTAGGAAATCCAAACTACACATAAAACCTTTTACAAGATTTTGAAGTCACATAGAGTAAGGGTAAGCCATTTGGTAAATACTTTGTGCCAAAATAAAACAATGCCTTGTAGAAACCCTTTTTGTGATACCATGATCAAGGGTGATCATAGTCAAATTTTAAAAAGGAAAGGTTTTTGACAAGATCCTTTAAGATTTTGAGTCATAGGACAAAACAAAAAGTGGTTTTGGGGGTTTAGGTCAAAGGTTCAATTATTTGAAAGAGAGGAGGTTAAGGTAATACAAGAGTGACCATAGCTTCACTATTTTTCTGGAGACTAGAAATTGTGTGTTGAGGTGTTTATGGGGAAAACACCAATCATAGGGTTTATGGATTGGTAAAGAAAGGAAAATAATTTTCTAGGGCCACACATGTGTTTTATTTAGTGAGTTGTTAAGTTGTTTTAACACTAGAGGTGTTATTCTATGAGGTAACTCAAGACAATTGCAACAAGCACAACAAGACAATTCACCTACTAACAGATCAAAGTAATTCATTATAACAAACAGATCAAGACAATTCATCTAATTAGTCTTTAGAAAAAGTTTTTGTTCCCCCTGATTTTTGCAATATGGACAACTAATCAAGGTTGCAAAAGTTGGGGTGTGACAAATCTAGTCAAGAAATTCTTCTAATTAAACTAGATTTTGCAAAGGCTTTTGATACTATTGATCACAGTGCTATGATCAAGATCATGCAGCAAATGGGTTTTGATGAGAAATGGATAAATTGGATAAAGGCTATTTTTGGTACTGGTAAATCTGTTGTTCTACTTAATGGAGTGCCTGGGAGGCAATTTTTCTGCAAATGTGGTGTTAGACAAGGAGATCCACTGTCTCCTCTCCTCTTTGTTCTTGCTGCTGATCTTCTACAATCTGCTATCAATAAATCTTTCAGAGATAATGTTCTTCATGCTCCCTTCTCCACTACATTCCAAATGGATTTCCCTGTGGTTCAATATGCTGATGACACACTTATTATCATGAAAGCATGTACTACTCAGGTTTTGATTATGAAAGAAATTCTGCAGAAATATGCAGCCTCCACTGGCCTACACATTAATTTTCATAAGTCTTCCCTCATACCAATAAATCTTTCCACTCAACAGGAAAATATATTTGCTGGTCTTCTGGGATGCAATATTGCTACAATGCCTTTCACATATTTGGGATTACCTCTAGGTACAACTAAACCAACTGTCCAATATCTGATGTCTTTGGTGGATAGGATTGAGAGAAGAGTCTCAGCAACCTTCTTAATGATGAGGTACAGTGGAAGAGTCACAGTGGTGAATTCTTTATTGACCTCTATTGCAAACATGCTCCATCCAAATCAACCCAAAAATACTAGAGCATGTGGAGAAGATAAGAAGACACTGTCTTTGGAATAAGAAAACAGAAGATGGAGAGAAGTGCAATTCCCTAGCTGCTTGGGATATGGTTTGCAAACAAAAGGAAAAGGGAGGACTTGGTGTTCTAAATCTCGAAATACAAAATGAAGGACTTCTCCTCAAATATCTTCACAAATTCTACAACAAAATAGATACCCCCTGGGTCCAACTGTTGTGGAATACCTATTATACTAGGAAAGTACCTCATAATGTGGCCCCATGTGGATCAAATTGGTGGCATACTGTTTTTAACCTATCTCCCATTTTTAGAGGAATCTCCATGAGTCACATTAATGATGGAAGAAGTACACTTTTTTGGAAGGATAAATGGCTACAAGAGATAAATTCAGAAGAATTTCCAAGAGCCTTTTCCTTCACCAAGAATGAAGATATATCAGTCATGGATTTCCTAACTTCTGAACAGCTATCACAGAACTTCTCTCTGCCTCTGACACCACAAGCTCTTGATGAAGTTAGAACTTTACAAGGTTTAACTGCCTACGTTGATTTTACAAGTGATACACATGATTCTTGGACATATGAATGGTGTGCTGTCGAATACTCCCCCAAGGCTTATTACAAATTCTGCTTCAGGGAGTGTACTGCTCATATTGCCTTTTCTTGGCTATGGAAATCCAAATGCACTCCTAAGCTTAAGTTTTTCTGGTGGCTTGTGTTGGTGGATAGACTGAATACCAGAAATATGCTGAGGAGAAGAAACTATACCCTGAATTCTTCATATAACTGCTTAATGTGCTCCTCCCCACCTGAAGAAACAATTGAGCACATGTTATTTCAATGCGACTTCAGTAAAGCATGTTGGAATAAGCTACAGATGACTTGGACACAACATGGGGATAGACTGGAGATTGCAGAACAAGGACATGCTTATTGGCATAAACCCTTATACATGGCAATGGTGATTGTTGCTTCCTGGAGCATATGGAAAGAGAGAAGCAGTAAACTCTTTGATGGCATCAATCCATATGTTGATTCTTGGTCTAGAAGATTTAAGCAAGATTTTGCTCTGTTGGAGCATAGAACAAAGAAGGATTTGCATCCTTTTATTAATAAACTGATAGCCACTCTTTAGCACTCTACACTTCTGTGCCCCCCGTATTCCTCTGAACTTCACTGTGTAAAGATGTAACTACTGGGTCCTTTGACCCCCCCTGTTAATATATTAAAACAGTAGTAGCCTTTGCTACTGTTAAAGCTTCAAAAAACAAAGCAAGGGTCATCTCTGATCGATGATCTCAAGGAAACCTTCGAAAACCTCGACAAGTTTCATATGAAGCTGAACCCGACAAAATGTTGTTCCTTTGGTGTTCCTGCGGGATAACTCCTCGGATACTTAGTATCAGCCAGAGGAATCAAGGCCAATCCCGAGAAAATGCAGGCTATCCTGACGATGAGAAAACCAACCAAGCTCAAGGAGATACATCAGTTAACTGGACGTGTCGCAGCTTTGAGCAGGTTCATCGCTAGGTTGGGAGAAAAAGTGTTGCCTTTCTACACGCTAATCAAGCAAGGGGAAAAATTCGAGTGGAACGAGGAAGCAGACAAAGCTTTTGAGCATATGAAGCGGACTATCTCGACACCACCAGTGCTGGTGGCACCCCAAGAAAAGGAACCGTTGTTGTTATATAACGCGGCCACACCCCAAGTGGTCAGCACAGTCCTCGTGGTAGCGCGAGAAGAAGAAGGGAAGATTCACGGGGTGCAGCGGCCAATATATTTCCTTAGTGAAGTCTTATCGCCATCCAAACAGCGGTACCCGTAGTATCAGAAGTTGGCTTACGGAGTTTTCATGTCAGCACGGAAGCTAAGACATTATTTTTCGGTGCACCCGATAATAGTGGTCAATGAGGCCCCTCTCTCCAACATATTGAACAACCCAGAAGCTACGGGACATGTCTCCTGTGGGGAATCGAGCTTTCTCCTCGGGACATCACATATGAAAAAAGAAAGGCGATCAAGTCGCAAATTCTGCCGGACTTTGTCGCAGAGTGGATGGAACTGCAAAACACGGGACCCCCTGATTTGTCGAGTACCTGGCATATGAACTTCGACGGGTCCAAGAGATTGGAAGGAGCTGGAGCAGGCGTGGTACTTGTTTCACCTCAAGGCGACAAAATGAAGTATATACTACGGATGACGTTCTCCAACGCATCTAATAATGAGGCAGAGTACAAAGCCTTGATACACGGGATGAAGATGGCAAAGGCGTGCGGCGCTACTCACTTAAAAATCCTCGGCGACTCCCAGCTGGTGGCTCAACAGGTGATGAACAAGTGCGATGCAGTCAATGACAACATGATGGCATATAAAGAGGTGTACAATGAACTTGAGAAAACCTTCGATGGTTGTGAAGTTAATCATATCAGCAGGCTCACAACGATGAATCCGACGGTTTGGCAAACATCGGCTTGTAGCGCCTTCCGATACCACATGGAGTTTTCTGGTAAGAGATAAGTGAGAGATCAACCAAGGCGAAAAAAGTACCGAAGCAGCCAAAGAAAAAGGAGAAGTCCAAGAAAGACTCGGGGGCTCCGGCAGCTCCAGAGACGCACGCATTGAACGATGATGAGGAACCAGAGGAAGTTATGATGATACAAGTACCCTGGATGCAGGTTTACCTGGCATACATCGCAAAGAAAGAGATACCCGAAGATCCGGTCGAAGCAAGGCGAGTCATCCGACGATCCAAAGCCTTCACCGTGGTCAAGGGAAAATTATACAAACGAAGTATTGCAGGAGTATTGCAGAGGTGCGTTACACCCAAAGAAGGGCGAGTTATATTGAAGGACATACACGAAGGAATATGTGGACACCACGCAAGCACTCGAGCAATAGCGGCCAAAGCTTTTCAGGCAGGATTTTATTGGCTGACAGCAATAGAAGATGAAAAAGACATAGTCCGCACGTGCAATGCATGCCAGAGATTTGCGTCTAAACCCCACTCTCCGGCAGCAGAGTTGATGCTGATACCATTGGCTTGGCCTTTTGCACAATGGGGGCTCGATATGGTGGGAAAATTACACAAGTCCTGGCCAGGAGGACACGTATATTTGCTTGTAGCTATCGACAAATTTACCAAGTGGATTGAAGTAGTACCAGTAACTTCGGTGGATGCAACGTCGGCAGTAAACTTCATCAAGGGGATAGTTTTTCGGTTCAGTGTCCCTAACAGCATAGTTATGGACAATGGCAGTAATTTCACCTCCCGAGAATTCAAAGACTACTGCGAAAGTGTGGGCATCAAGCTGCAGTTTGCATCAGTGGCGCACCCGCAAACCAACGGTCAAGTCGAAAAAGCCAATGGGCTTATCTGCAATGGCATCAAGAAACGTCTGTTAACACCGCTGGAGAAAGCGCTACACACCTGGGTCGATGAGCTGCCATACGTATTATGGAGCTTGCGAACAACGCCAAACGCGGCAACTCAAGAAACACCATTCTTCTTGGTCCATGGAGCCGAAGTAGTGCTGCCGATATAAATAGAACACAACTCCCCAAGAGTCGCGTAATATGAAGAGGAGACTTCGCAGAAAGCGCGAGAGGACGACGTCGACGCACTCGACGAAGCAAGAGACGAAGTATTATCAAGAGTAAGTGCATACCAGCAAAATCTCAAAAACTACCACAGCCAACGTTTGCGACCCAGGTCTTTTCAAGTTGGCGGTCTAGTCCTTCGACTCACACAAGATGGACACGAAAAATTTGAGTCTCCATGGTTGGGACGATATATCATCACCGAAGTTATTCCGGGAGGAGCTTATCAGCTAAAGGACAATAAAACAGGCAAGGATGAAGCAAACCCGTGAAACATGGCACAGCTACGGCGGTTCCACGCTTAGAGATCAATATAGTATCAACTATGTAAGCATACATTGTACTTGAAGACCTCGCAAGTTTTTAGACGCACAATTTTCCTTTCAGGACACCGAGTGGGGTTGAAAGGTTTTTAATGAGGCAAGCTTGCGATGCTGCAATATAATAAAAATAGTGATGGCATATATTTTCTCGCAAAGCAAGGCTCGGGGGCTCGTACCCAACAAATTCACAAAATATACTCGACTTCAAAACATATCTCAATTTACACGCCTTGGTTCCATAAAAAAGCTCGCGAACAAGAAAGATAGACATGTCAGCCAAGATACTCGGGGGCTTGAAGGAAAAAAGATAATATAAATTTTGTCTTGATTTCACATAAATCTCGCAATAATAGTTATAATATACACAACTTACAAATATATTCAATTCTACAGCTCAGACCAAAGGCATCGGGGAAAGAGAAAACAGTTCCTATAAAAATCTATCTATAGTTATGTTCTCTCGGGCATCGCGAACAATTTACGTTGAGTCATCATACCGAAGTTCTGTGAAGAAAGCAGCGTCGCACCGAACAAGGTCGTCAATCATTTTTTCGGCTACAGGCGACACAACTTCATTATGTTTGTCAACATTGACCCTCCTCTTCGACGTCTTGCGATAAAAAATGTCGATAACACCGCCGAAGTCCAGTTTCGAATGACAGAGCTCAACCAAATCAGAGCAAACTTAGCACCAGCTACCATTTGAGCCTTCACAAAGTCGTGAATACTCTCCACATCTCTGAATTTATTCATAAGTTCGGTGAGGTTTGCAGGTTGAGGGTTTCGAGGGAACAGAGCATTATAAATCATGGCCAAGGTACTGCCGAAGAAGTCGCGGAATTCCCGGACTTGAGCGGCTTGATCTTGGAATCGAACGATTCGGTGAGTGCGATCTTCATCTGCCTAGAAGTCAATATCATTTTGCTTGGCAAGACGAAGAAGGATTTCGACTCGTGAGTTAACCCGTTGTTCTTCGACAGCAGCATCCAGAAACGAACTTGCACGCAACAGTTGGAGGAAACAACAAAGTGTGAGAAGGAACACGAAGAATATTGATGCGCGTAGATGTACACGTCCGTTGGGAACCCCAAGAGGAAGGTATGATGCGCTCAGTGGCAAGTTTTCCCTCAGAAAGAAACCAAGGTTTATCGAACCAGGAGGAGCCAAGAAGCACGTTGAAGGTTGATGGTGGCGAAATGTGATGCGGCGCAACACCGGGGATTCGGCGCCAACGTGGAACCTGCACAACACAACCAAAGTACTTTGCCCCAACGAAACGGTGAGGTTGTCAATCTCACCGGCTTGCTGTAACAAAGGATTAACCGTATTGTGTGGAAGATGATTGTTTGCAAGAAAACGAGTAAAACAAGTATTGCAGTAGATTGTATGCGATGTAAAGAATAGGACCGGGGTCCACAGTTCACTAGAGGTGTCTCTCCCATAAGATAAAAGCATGTTGGGTGAACAAATTACGGTCGGGCAATTGACAAATAGAAAAGGGCATAACAATGCATATACATGATATGATAAATATAGTGAGATTTAATTGGGCATTACGACAAAGTACATAGACCGCCATCCAAGCTGCATCTATGCCTAAAAAGTCCACCTTCGAGGTTATCATCCGAACCCCATCCGGTATTAAGTTGCAAAGCAACGAGACAATTGCATTAAGTATGGTGCGTAATGTAATCAACAACTACATCCTTAGACATAGAATCAATGTTTTATCCCTAGTGGCAACAGACACAACACAACCTTAGAACTTTTCGTCACTCGTCCCGGTATCAATGAAGGCATGAACCCACTATCGAGCATAAATACTCCCTCTTGGAGTTAAGAGCAAAAACTTGGCCGAGCCTCTACTAATAACGGAGAGCATGCAAGATCATAAACAACACATAAGTAATAGATTGATAATCACCATAACATAGTATTCTCTATCCATCGGATCCCGACAAACACAACATATAGAATTACAGATAGATGATCTTGATCATGTTAGGCAGCTCACAAGATCCAACAATAAAGCACAATTAGGAGAAGACGACCATCTAGCTACTGCTATGGACCCATAGTCCAGGGGTGAACTACTCACTCATCACTCCGGAGGCGATCATGGCGATGAAGAGTCCTACGGGAGATGAATCTCCTCTCCGGCAGGGTGCCGGAGGCGATCTCCTGAATCCCCCGAGATGGGATTCGCGGCGGCGTCTCTGGAAGGTTTTCCGTATCGTGGCTCTCGGTACTGGGGGTTTCGCGACGGAGGCTTTAAGTAGGCGAAAGGGCAAGTCAAGGGGCGGCACGAGGGCCCCACACACCAGGGCGGCGCGGGCCCAGCCACGGCCGCGCGGCCACGGCGTGGCGGCGCCTCGTCGCCCCACTTCGTTATCTTTTCGGTCTTCGGAAGCTTCGTGCAAAAATAGGACCACGGGCGTTGATTTCGTCCAATTCCGAGAATATTTCCTTACTAGGATTTCTGAAACCAAAAACAGCGAAAACGACAGCGGCTCTTCGGCATCTTGTTAATAGGTTAGTTCCAGAAAATGCGTAAATACGACATATAATGTGTATAAAACATGTAGATATCATCAATAATGTAGCATGGAACATAAGAAATTATCGATACGTCGGAGACGTATCAAATATCAAAGAAAAGGAAGAACAAAGTGTAGCATACCCACCATATCTTGACTTCCATCAATCATTAGGTCAAGCATATAACTCTCGCGCTTGGCAGCCCGTGAGGCATTGGCATCAGCAGTTTCTTTCATTCAAGAGCCTACTGTGCTTTCTGAATAGCAGCTTGTTCATGATCTGAGGATTTGCAAGACTGGTCCATAACTATCACAACCTGTTTCCTCATAGCTTGGAGTTGTTGTCGAAGATCGGCTAATTCTTGGTGAATTGAGTCAGGGCACGAAGAATCGTCCAAGAAAATGCCGCCAGGAGCTTTCGTAGAATGAGAGGCGCGGGTGAAGCATTGGAAGGTCCGGCAGCCTCGGTATAGTTATCACAAATTAACTGGAAGAAAGAAATATCGACATCAATCATTCGGCAAGGAACACTTTTCCATTAATATTCAATACATTTACATAAAAGAGGGTCCTTACAAAAGGCGACTCCTAGTGAGCCGACATGAATTGTCGTGAGTAACAAAAGAAAGCGACAACTACAAAAGGAAAGAAAAAATAGACACGGGTTGGTCTACTTGACCTCCGTCCTGGCAGTACTAGCAGAAGCAGTAGACTTCGGGTCAAGATAGGCGATGAGTTTTTTCGAGTGAGGCTTGGCATTCCTCACCAGAGCCTTCCACTAATCCTTGTTCAAGCCTTGGGGAGTGCCAGCCTTCACGCAGTCGACCTCCTGGCCGCTGGCAGCAACCAAGGCGATGGTCCCTCGACTCCAATCTTCAGGCTACCCTGACGATGGGCCAAAGCAGGATCTTCTTTCACCAGGAAATGTTGGACGAGCTCAGAGAAAATATCCTGTTGTGTCTCCTTGGGGAAGAAATGGGAGAAGATGCATTTCAGCGCGGCACGTGCAGAAGAGATGTTGGTGCGCGCCAAGTCGCCGTTTAGTTCAAGGATCGAGAGAGTGTCAAGAAGATGATCCTCGGTCTCTTGATGCAAGGTATATTCTTCACCCATCCGCCCTGCTGGAGCAAACCACGAGTTCATCAACATCAGAGACAAATAAATAAAGGCAGAAGCAAAAGGCAAGTGAAGTAAAAGCTTACTATTGAATCTTCGGTTCTGCGTGTCGAAGCGCTCCACTATGGCATTTTCACGCTCAATTTGCCGGGCCACTTTCTCGCTTAAAGCATCTTCAGCAGTCTTGAGTCTTTGGCGGAGACCCTCGATAGCAGCGGCATCTTTTTCGGCTCTTTTACGAGCTGTCTCGCTGGATTTAAGCTTGGCTTCCAGCGCATCAGCACGTTCTTCGGCTCGGCGGAGCGCTTCTGAAAAGAAGAAATCAGAAGGAAAAGAGTCCTCATTAGAAGGCGAACAATCATCTGGCGAAAATTTGAGTCATATCAGGAACAATGCGGTTTTACCTTTCAAAGTGGAGGCTTCATCACGGAACCCAATAAATTGGGAGCCCAAGTTGATGAGATCCTTCACTAAGGGCTGTCAAAAAATAACAAGACGGAAACAACATCGTCATAAGAAGAAAACTCGGCAAGGATGGAATAACATCGGCAGAAGAGGAAACCTCGACAAGCAAAAAAAAGAAAAAAGGGAACTTACATCGTCCATCAGTGGAGAGGAAGTACTCCTAGCGACAATCCCTTGAGTGCTACCAGCCCTGGTTCTAGCTCTTTTCGGCAGAGGTGCTTGGGGCTAGGCACGGGTGACAAGGGATTAACTTGTCAATGCCTACAAGTTGTAGACTTGGGTTTTCGTGGAAGTAGAGGGCAAGTAGATCTCGAAGGTTTCAGCCGAAAAGGTGCTCGACTTCTAAAAAGCTAGGGTTTGTTGACAATGAGATTGATCCTTTCTTTGTCCCTCGACTCCCCCTTATATAGGAGGCGGAGCCGGGGCTTTCGTATTACACAAGTTACAAACTCCGGGGGACTCTTTGAGTTCGACCCGTAAGAATACAAATCTCTTTATTCCCAATCTATCTCTTCTTGCCATAGTCGACACTTTACTGGGCTTCCGGGCTTCATATTCTTCGGGTTATGGGCCTTCAGTAAACCCCGGGTACTATCTTCGGCAGGCCCATTCGGGATGCCTATGTCAGTAGCCCCCAAGATTTTGCTTGATTCGTAGAGTCGAGTAAAATCTCCATCGTACAATTCATCCATACATTCTTCGAGTCATTTACAAATAATTTAATCAATACACACATATCTTGTACAGGGATAATGGTAGATGGGGCTGGTTCTTCTGACTGATCAGGTACCAGTTAACTGCTCTCGTGGCAAACCCGCAAAAACCTACTTCAAGGTCAAGTCCCTAGACATGACCCCGGAATACTGGCGTAATTCGATATGTGCCGCTTTAGAACTTACTCATAAATCGAATTCCAGTCATGTTTTCAAAATCTATAGCGCGTCCGCCAGGAATAATTCTTCGCATTAGTTGATACGGAAAAAAGTAGCAGAGTGCATTCAGGTGCGATACCACGCCACTCAGGACAGAACCTAGGGTCTTACCTTCGTAAATTTTTACGGCATCTAGAGATTTTATCGCGGCGGACGCGCTCTAGGAATAAATTGTCGAGCACCTTTATCGGCTGCTGGAATAGCCAATTTTCTCAAGTTATATCATGATAATATCTTGACGCTCCCAATGGGAGTACATGGCGAGTTATATATAACTCGAGGATGTACGACGATAATCGTTCGTCTTATATTTTGTCTTTGTCAATCTCTTCCTCTGCATATTTTATCGGGTGCACGACCAGCGCTCCCGATGGGAGTAGCCCCCGAGGCTACAGTCGAGTATTTATACTTGGATGTAGGCTCAATTTGTGTCTTCTTTGAACAACCCTATATTGTTGTCGTCATACTATCCTCTTATCATAATTTCAAGTAACGCTTCTGACAAGAGTAGCCCCCAAGCATTTTGAACAAATACCTGTATTTGGTCAAAGGCTCCCGAAGTTAATTATCTGTCCCATCTGCATTCCTCTGTCGCCATTTTTCAAAAAAGTCCAATCGAGATTTCCCTTATAGTGACATCAGTGCTGACGAAACCCACGAACGTTGTATTGGGAAGGCGTGGGTTCTGTCATGTCGCTGACCTGTGGGTCCCAAATGCTACGCCGCTTGACACGACGCGCAAGTGGGGGACACACGACCTCCGCTTTTTCCGGCACGCGTGCTGTAACGCCTGTCGAGTAACTTCATAGTGAATTTACATTTTTCCCCAGTAGACACGTGTAGGGCGTAGGATCCATTTTTTCCTTCATCCAACGGCACGGCGGTTCGGTGACTTGCTATAAATTCTCTCTTCATCCTCGTTCATCCCCTTCACTGCGCCGCTCACCTTTCCTTTCTCTCTCCAAAACCACCATTGATGTTCCCAAGCTCTTGCGCTCTTGCTCTCCTCCGTTCTCCCCAACCGTTCACTTTGATGCCACCACGCACGAAACTCACCAAGCACACCGCGCCAAGAACCAATCCACTGATGGAGCCTACAGAGATTTCTGGGTGGGAGAGATCCAAAATCTCCAACCAAGATCTGAAGACCCTCAAGACACTGGGGCTGTTGAAGAAGGAAGAAGCACTGATCTTCCCTGGCGAGGAAAGTTTCCCGACGCCCCGCATTGGATATCGGGTAACCTTTGATGACCACCTCATTCACGGCCTTTCTACCCCTATCCATGAGTTTCTTCGTGGACTTCTCTTTTCTATGGGATTCAGCTACACCATCTGACCCCCAACTCCATCCTTCATATCTCGATTTTCATCACCTTATGCGAATGATTTCTTGGGACCCATCCTCATTGGGACCTGTGGAAACGCATCTTTTACCTCCGGCGCAACAACTCTCGCAATGTCGCTTACAATGTGGGCGGCGTTGTCATCTGCGTCCGACCTGAAGTTGACTACTTCGACGTCAAATTCCCCGACTCCGTTCAAGGATGGCGCCAGAGATGGTTATATGTCCAGGAGAAGGACGTCGACTCGCAGGAGTACAACATCGCTCCTTTTGATGGAGCCGCAAAAATCCTCCGGCGCCGATCATGGGACGCTGAAGCTACCGATGAAGAGAAAACGGTGATGGATGCTCTGATGAAGCGCATCCATGAACTTCACAACACCCGCGGTAAAGAACTGTCGGGTGTTCAAATCACTGCTCACTTCCTTAGGATCGGGGTGCAGCCTCTGCAGGCTCGCAAGAACCCCCTCTAGATGTATGTTGGAGAGGAAGATGTTTATCGAATATCCGAGGACCTTTCTGTGAAGGACTTGGAGAGGCCTGTTCGACGTTTTTCTTCGCTGAGCAAGAAACAAGAGGTTCCAGCCTCTTGTCGCGTGGAGCCGTACAGTAGCAACCACACCCTCCCCGAAGTAAGTAACTTTTTCTTCGTAGTGTAATTTTCGACTGCTATCTTGTATCCTTGTATTTATTTGTTGTTCATTCGACAGAACCATCAAAGTCTTTCTTCTCTTCCTCCCCTTCCTGAGGGTGGAGAGGTGGATGAGCGAACCATCATTACTGACGAGTCGCAAGAATCCTCTCATCCTGAAATTGGAGTCGTGGGATCTCACAAATCCGTGGCTTCCTCTGAAAAAGACACGGAAACAGAGGTTTCTGAATCCATGTGCTCTCCTCCTTCCGTTGTTTCCCCCAAGAACAAGAGGAAAATGGGTGAAATCAAAGACTCCGGCGCTTCCAAACCTACTGAGCCTGCTCCCGAAGAATCATCTCCCGAAAACGAGGGTACTTTCGACCCTTATGACGACGCAAGCTCCGTTAGCTCGTAAGTTTCATTGTTGCTGTTTTCGCACGACTTCTGTTTACTTGCCATGCTTATGTTCCTATGTTGACAGTGGCGAAAAGGAGGAAGAAGAAGGACCCGCAATCCTTGGCACTGCTCCAACGAGTACGTCCAACACTATGGTCTTTTCCGAAGAACATCGTGTTGACGCGGATTCTTCGCCTCCTCCTCAAGAAATCATGAATACGTTGACTCCACCGCCCAGTCCCCGAGCGCCTTCTCCGAAAAGACTGAAGACCGGGGCTGGCGATGAGCAAACGCTTATCTTGGGGAGTTCCTCGACTCCTACGCTGAATGATGTAAGCTTCTATATTATTCTATCTTGCTGCATCTTGACGCATTTTTCCTTTTTTGTCCCAAACTTTTATTCCTCTTTGCTCAAATGTTTTCTTTTCTAAGTTTCATTTGCAACACTTGTTTCGACAGCCTTTGATGGATCGGTTCATCCGCCTCGGCTTCCAATCTATTGGGTTCCGCAACGAGGCCCACACTTTGAAAGGTATTTTTTAGAATACTTGCTTTTTCAACATACTCCCTTTCTTCTGACCCTTTGATATTGAATCTTCACCCTGTTGCTTTTAATCAGTCTCTCCGTGACAAGCCGACGAACACGCTGAAGCTCTCGAAGCTAAGCTAAAGCTTAGCGAGGAGGCTCGCGAGAAGGCCGAAGCCGATGCTGCTTCTGTTGAAGATCTTCGTCAGCGCCTCGCCAAACCGGAAAGTGCGTTAAGCGACAAGATCGCTGATAACGCGTGAAGCACACGTCCGTTGGGAACCCCAAGAGGAAGGTGTGATGTGTATAGCAGCAAGTTTTCCCTCAATAAGAAACCAAGGTTATCAAACCAGTAGGAGTCAAGGACCACGTGAAGGTTGTTGGTGGAGGAGTGTAGTGCGGCGCAACACCAGTGATTCCGGCGCCAACGTGGAACCTGCACAACACAATCACAGTACTTTGCCCCAACTTAACAGTGAGGTTGTCAATCTCACCGGCTTGCTGAAAACAAAGGGTTAAACGTATGGTGTGGAAAATGACGTTTGTTTGCAAAGAAAAACAGAGAACAGAGATTGCAGTAGATTGTATTTCAGATGTAAAAGTATAGACCGGGGTCCAAAGTTCACTAGTGGTGTCTCTCCAATAAGATAAATAGCATGCTGGGTGAACAAATTACAGGTGGGCAATTGACAAATAAAGATTCAAATACATATCATGATGATCACTATGAGATTTAATCAGGGCATTACGACAAAGAACATAGACTGACATCCAGCATGCATCTATGCCTAAATAGTCCACCTTCAGGTTAGCATCCGCACCCCCTCCAGTATTAAGTTGCAAACAACAGACAATTGCATTAATTATGGTGCGTAATGTAATCAACACAAATATCCTTAGACAAAGCATCGATGTTTTATCCCTAGTGGAAACAGCACATCCACAACCTTAGAACTTTCGTCACCGTCCCGCATTCAATGGAGGCATGAACCCACTATCGAGCATAAATACTCCCTCTTGGAGTTCAAAGTATCAACTTGGCCAGAGCCTCTACTAGCAATGGAGAGCATGCAAGAACATAAACAACACATATATGATAGATCAATAATCAACTTGACATAGTATTCCATATTCATCGGATCCCACCAAACACAACATGTAGTATTACAAATAGATGATCTTGATCATGTTAGGCAGCTCACAAGATCTAAACATGATAGCACAAGAGGAGAAGACAACCATCTAGCTACTGCTATGGACCCATAGTCCAAGGATGAACTACTCACGCATCAGTCCGGTGGCGGGCATGGTGATGTAGAGCCCTCCGGTGATGATTCCCCTCTCGGGCAAGGTGTGATGACCCACA
>NC_061512.1:33622801-33651147 GCF_022539505.1 Lolium rigidum
ATGTACCCCCGTTACCCGCCAAAACCCACCGGCGGGCAATGGTTAAGCAACACGAAGAGCCGGGAGGCTCCCAAGGCCGCTTAGTGGACCCCGGCACCTCGCGTCGTCCCGCAAGTCTTCCAGCCCACGTCCCGGCGGTTGCTAGGGCGTGCCACCCGACCTAGACCCGATCAGGAAGGTGTTAGATTGCTTCGATTGTTCCCTGCATGGTAGACACGTAAACATTAAATACGAGCCCTATCGGCTCTCAAAGTTGCCTCGTGGATCGGCTCAAAGAGCCGATCGCCCCATGGTTCACGTTGGATTTGCAATGACATGGGGATCCCGCTTGATCAAAACAAAGCTAAACCAATCTACGACAGCTTTAGGGTTTTCACCGCATAACCGGAACGTCCTACGTGTAGTCGGGCCTAGCGTATACGTAAGATGATGCAAACTACCCCTACAAGAGGCCTAAAAACCAACATAACGTTAATTCCCGAACATCCCTTGTAGGAACGGTAAACAACACCTAACGCACTACCGGATCGTCCGACCCCAAAGATAAGGCCTAACTATGCAGATATTAAACTAATCCTTGCGGAGCAAGGAGCAACTATAACGGATCGGATCTACTAAGTAACGAACAAGCAAGATGCTGCCCTTACACCCAGATAGGTGTAAGGGCAGCTAGGTGTCGAGGGACGGCATTGCCACGCATATACGCACGAGAAAGCACCAATGCAAGCCCCTAAACACCTAAGGATAAGTAGTGCTGCTCGCCATCAACAATGCTTCAGCACGCGCAGCACAAGGTAGACGAATAAACGCATCGCCTAGATCGCGAGATGCGATCTAGGCAGCATGATGCTTACCCGAAGAAACCCTCGAAGGAAGGGGTGGCGATGCGCCTGATTTGTGTTTGTTGTGAACGTGATTGTCCTCCTTTTTCCGATAACCCTAGATACATATTTATAGTCCAAGGGACTTTCTAATTGAGGCGTGCACCTAACCGTGCACGGGCCAGACTCTATCTGTTAATTCTAAACACGATACGATCTACTATATTACAGATACACGGGCAATTTAGCCCAAACTCTTAGCGCAAGCCCGCTTCGAAGATGCTCCACGTGTATGTCCTTCAAGCCCATCTTCACTTACGGCCCATCTCCTGATTTGGCCAAAATCTGGTGATAACACATGCCCCCCTGGTTTTGGTAATGATAATTTCAAAACCATCTGTTTTTCCTTCGAGGGGTCATGTCGTGGCAGAGCGCGTAACCGTCGCGAGTATTCGTCATCATGGCGTCTTGCCTTCTCAACTTCCCTCGCACGATTTGACGGTTTTGGCACCACATCCTCGAAACTCGCTCAAGCATTAAATCGCCATATCCCCTTTTATTTAGCCACTTCGTGCGGTTCTCCTTCTTCATCCCCTTCGCACTAGCACTTCCAAAAGCCCTTCTCTGCCACCATGTCTTCTTCCTCTGCTTCTTCGTCGGGTCTTTCGGCGCAGTCCTCCCCCTTCCGCGAGCCGACGCCGGAGTGGAACCCGGAGGAGGCCCATGCGGCCAACATCCGCCGCGCCATCGAGGCCGGGGACGAGCCGAGCCACAACTTCTCCATTTGGTCAGAGGACGACAAGTCCCTGACCGACGGGGAGAGCGACCTCCGCTTCCTCGCCAATGGGGAAGCGGAGAAGGAAAGCGACGACGACCACTTTCCCTGGGAGGGGGTCACCTCCTCCGAGGAGGTGAAGGAGGAGGAGGAGGAGGAGGACGACAGCTCCTCCGACGAGCCGCCGGCCAAACGCCATTTCCCCTGGACCGGGAACCTCAGCGACTTCGACAGCGAGGACGACGATGCTGACGAGGAGGATGAGGACAACGAGGGTCCTGCCGGCGGCCGCTACAGCAGCGATGACGAGCCGTCCGGGAGCAGCGCCGACGACGGCGACAACGACGACGACGACGATGAGGGCAGCAACGGCCCCTAGATAGGATCTTAGCCTAGGGCCAGCAGTAGTAGATGGGGCAATGTATCCCCTAGGACTTCCTTTTGAGAGCAATCAGCTCTTTATGTAAGAAATCTCGTTTATCAATGAAGAATTTCCCCAATTTGATTTTGCCGATTTCCTTTATGATAATTCAGCCGATTGTCCTTCGTACTGAGTCCGCCGATTGTCACTTCGGTCAATGCTCAACGAGCCGATGGCACCGCATCGGTCTCTCACGATGAATCTCAGGATAGATTCATCCGAACCTCCAAACTCTCGATCAAACAGGGCCAAGCTACAATCGTGCAAACCCCGCATCTTGGAAATGCAGATCCAACTCGAATGGAATGTTAGACTTAGCGGCAAAACTCCTCGAAATAATGTCCATTCTCCTCATTAACTTTAAATTTCAGACATTCTTCCGCCGCATTCTTCTCTTCCCCGATCCTCTTTGCCTTCAGGAGAGCCCTAGGACTGTTGCTGGATCAACTCGAATGCTGAAGCTAACACTTTGCAAAACAGGCACCATTCGCCCATAATTGTCCTTGTGATGCTCCATTTCTTTGCAGCAACCAACTGGTCCAGAGCCCATTGATGATCATGGCTCCCTCTTCAAATTCCTCTCATCAGCTCCGACAGTTCCCTTCTGCAATCATTCACCACCTTTCAAACGAGCGGTGATGCAGAGCCAGCCAATCCCAACAAAATCGGCTCTGCAGAACAAGAAACCTTAAGGGTGAACTGCCCCCCCGAGCCTCAATCAAGGCGAGGATAAAAGTGGACCAGCCGAAGGGACCATCATCGGCTTCCCAACTGTAGTGCAGCGTCAGCCGATTCTAACCAAATCGGCTTTCAAAAGCAGAGAACCTTCAAGGTGAGCTGCCCCCCGAGCTTCTTCAGTTCAATGATGCAGCTTTCGGTGAGAATGCGCTCGGCCCAATTGGACGATCATCGGTTGTTCTCATGATCCTAGCCTGATCTGCACGTTCATGCTGTTCTTGTTGTTGGCCAGGGCTGCGATCCTCAAACTTGCCGGCAAATATCGACAGCTTAAATGAGAAAAAAGGCAGTCTTGGACGCCCAAACTGATGCTTCTGCTGGTACTGCCGAACTTGAAGTCTTGAAAAAGGAGTTGGAGGTCCTTGAAGAGAGGGCCTGAGTCACCAAGCAATCCCAATGAGGGGTTCCTCCAGTAGAGCCTCGCCACGTAACTCGATGACTGCTCCATTAGGCTTCTGCTTGTAACAGTTGTATCCCTTGAGTCGATGGCCATGCATCGGCTGTTAATTCTTAAGTCGATATCTGCGCATCGGCTGTGCCCAATTTTTTTTGGAGTTTTCCATTTTTTACGGCCGATTTGTTTATGCATCGGCCCCCATACTTGAGCTGCTCTGCTGGGTGTTTGACATCCACTCCCAGCTTCGTATCCTCGTGTCTCATCCATCTATGTGCCCCCCGAGCCGATTCTGTCAAGTAATTGATGGTATCGGCTCTTCAGGCATCTGTCGGATCAATGCTGAACACGGACGAATCGCATGTCGAGGATAATTTTGGCCGATCGCGGGAATCGGCCTCCCTTTTCATTGCAATGCTTCGTGAAGGTTTAGTACTTCTTGGTTTCCCACTGTAGCTACGTGGCATGCTGGAGATAAGATCCTTTGCTTTCCCTTTTTTGAGGGCCGATCGCAGGGATCGGCCTTGCCACGTACGTCCAATGTCTTGGACCTGCTACTCTGTCCGGATCACGGATACCATGTTTGTACCAGCCGATGCCTCTGCATCGGTATCAGCCGATGCCTGTGCATCGGCTTTCGTCTGTTTAGGGCGCCATACTTTCTTTGGCGGGCGCGCCTTTGTCTCCAATGTTTGCTGAATTTTCACGGCCAGATCGGGCCGCGCTTTTCGCAACGTGTACAGTGCATCGTGCCTCGGCTTCTTCCAAGTTTCGCAGCCGCCGCACCCTACGCTTCCGAGAATGGCCGAGTCCATCGTGGCACCACCTTGGCCGGTGATACCTATCTTCTTCTCCATCTGACTCCTCAAAGTCTTCTTCTTGAGATGACCCAGCTTGTTTATTATGAGGTGGGAGAGGCCCTAGACGCTCGAACACTGAAACTTCATTTGCCCTCCTCCTTTGATGCTTGCACTCTGGGCAGTTCTCGATTGTTGGCAATCGGCTCATTCCGGAGTCCCAGCAATGTTTGAAGAAAGGACAGCTCCAGTTCTTATCCATGTTGTCTTGCTCCCTTGACCTCCCTCTAGCGTGACGCTCGTACCCGTCGTTGTTTCTGTCGTGCTGACGATACCTCCTGTCCGCTGCATCTGACCGACGATATCTTTCATCGTCTTCGTCGTGGTGCCGACGTCGGTCGTACCGCTGCTCATATTTGTTGAGGAGATGCACGGATAGTGGGCGTTGATACCGTATGCTTCTCACCTCCTCCTCGGTTAGGTATCGTCTGTCATCATCCTGGGACCGGTCGCGTGGAACGGCCTCCTCTTTATCTTTGCCACGAGAGTGGCTGCTCTCTGTTTTATCTTCGCCATGGCGGCCCACAAGCCCTGCCATATTGACATCAAAAGAGAACCCTGGTTCCCTTATGGAGTGGCTTAGGTCCACCGTGTTGACGTCCGGAAACGGACGCATGTCTACCTTCATGGCAAACTGTCCGAAAGTTAATCGGCCTCGATTCTATCGCCATCCGAATTTGTGCGCGCAATACTTTGCGCTCGTTGGTGGCGTGCGTGAACGTATGATGCCATTTGCAGTATGGCCTTTTGTTCATCTCTTGTGCCGTAGGGATCTTGTGGCCTTCGGTAGCTTCAACTCGTTTCTCTTTCGCAGCGCATCGAAGATCCGTTCGGCCTTGCTCACATCAAAGTCAAACCCTCTTGGAGGCCCCGGTGGGTTCACCCATTTGCAGGACACAGTGCACCGCCATCCGAGTCCATTCGGCCATCGCGACTTCCCGATCTTCCAGAATCTTCATCCTCATCAAGTATTGACCAGGTTTATCGCGCGCTTGAACTTGTCTTGGTACAGCTTCCGGATGGCGCCGTCTCATATAAGGTCGGTCTCCGGACCATGTGCGCCGCTGAGTTGTACTCCACTTGGAACGTCGTATCCTTGAAGGACGCTGCAAGGCCTGCCACGGCCAGCCTCGACCGCTTCTTTCTCGCTAAATGGACCGAATAACATCGGTTCTTGACAGCTTCTAAAACGCTCGAATGTATTCGGACACTCGTCTTCCTCGCCTTTGCCGAACCTGTGCTAGTTCGGCAATGCCAGCTTCGTAGCTTCTGAATGATATTGGGTGTGAAACTGTTCCTCTAGCTGCTTCCATGATCGCACTGAATTTGGCTGCAACGAGGTGTACCATCCAAAAGCTGGACCGGTGAGGGATTGCGAAAAGAACCTCACCCGCAGCTGATCCGATGCCGAAACCATGCCCAACTGGGCCAAGTATCGGCTCACGTGCTCGATTGAGCTAGACCCTTCTGACCCACTGAACTTGGTGAAGTCCGGGAGCCGGTACTTAGGTGGTAGTGGGATCAGGTCAAACTCATTGGGGTACGGCTTGGAATAGCCGATTATCTTCTTCTTCGAGCAGGATGCCGAACCGATCTCTCAGGACCGCACCGATCCGATCCGCGGTGGAGGAAGTAGCGACCCGAGCTTTCATGAATTGGTGCAGTGGCATACTTGGCTAGCCACGCCTCGTTTCTCGCCGTCCGCCCCCAAACTCCCCGTTGTCGCAGCCGTTCCTCCCCGCCGGAACAATTGCTCCTGCTCCGGCAATCCCTCCCGTCGGAGCCTCGGATCGCCTGCGTCCAGTTGTTGCAGTCCGGCACAAACGTGCACACGTATCCGTGCGGGATCTCCTTGGGCGGCTCATATAAGAACTGATAGTCGCCCGGATCACCTCCAACCTTGTGTACAACGTATGCCGGCGAACCTTGTTGCTGTGGAACTGCCATCGCGTACGGCAATGGTGGCCTGGTGTGGAGTTGCACCTCTCCCTGGTGAGTCCCTAGAGCAGGTCCTGAAGGGGAGTACTGATGCCTCATGATCTCTTGCACCACCTCGGAGCGCAACGCGCTCCAAAGCATTTACCAGTGCTCTCGTAATGCCGATGCAGCGAATGAGCCACCACGTAGTTGATTTCCTATCGCAGGGCTCTGGTACGTTCCTCCGAAGGGAGAGACAGATCCAACCCTTCGAGGACGCCTTGTGGCGTGAATCCTTTGAACCTGATGCCGTGCGACCGGGTCTTCTCAAAGGAGCCGATGAGCTCGGCTTCAACGATGGCCTTCAGCTCATCGTACTTCTTCTTGTGTTCCGCAGGGAGATCCTCGTATGTGATCTGTGCCTCTGCCATCTCGGATGTCGGTGTTGACGTGGATGTTGCGGAAGATTGTCCCACCGGGCGTGCCGTAATGTGTTACCTCGCCAAAACCCACCGGCGGGCAATGGTTAAGCAACACGAAGAGCCGGGAGGCTCCCAAGGCCGCTTAGTGGACCCCCGGCACCTCGCGTCGTCCCGCAAGTCTTCCAGCCACGTCCCGGCGGTTGCTAGGGCGTGCCACCCGACCTAGACCCGATCAGGAAGGTGTTAGATTGCTTCGATTGTTCCCTGCATGGTAGACACGTAAACATTAAATACGAGCCCTATCGGCTCTCAAAGTTGTCCTCGCGGATCGGCTCAAAGAGCCGATCGCCCCATGGTTCACGTTGGATTTGCAATGACATGGGGATCCTACTTGATCAAAACAAAGCTAAACCAATCTACGACAGTTTAGGGTTTTCACCGCATAACCGGAACGTCCTACGTGTAGTCGGGCCTAGCAGATACGGAAGATGATGCAAACTACCCCTACAAGAGGCCTAAAAACCAACATAACGTTAATTCCCGGAACATCCCTTGTAGAAACGGTAAACAACACCTAACGCACTACCGTATCGTCCGACCCCAAAGCATAAGGCCTAACTATGCGGATATTAAACTAATCCTTGCGGAGCAAGGAGCAACTATAACGGATCGGATCTACTAAGTAACGAACAAGCAAGATGCTGCCCTTACACCCAGATAGGTGTAAGGGCAGCTAGGTGTCGAGGGACGGCATTGCCACGCATATACGCACGAGAAAGCACCAATGCAAGCCCCTAAACACCTAAGGATAAGTAGTGCTGCTCGCCATCAACAACGCTTCAGCACGAGCAGCACAAGGTAGACGAATAAACGTTCATCGCTCTAGATCGCGAGGCAGCATGATGCTTACCCGAAGAAACCCTCGAAGGAAGGGGTGGCGATGCGCCCGATTTGTGTTTGTTGTGAACGTGATTGTCCTCCTTTTCCGATAACCCTAGATACATATTTATAGTCCAAGGGACTTTCTAATTGAGGCGTGCACCTAACCGTGCACGGGCCGACTCTATCTGTTAATTCTAAACACGATACGATCTACTATATTACATATACACGGGCAATTTAGCCCAAACTCTTAGCGCAAGGCCGCTTCGAAGATGCTCCACGTGTATGTCCTTCAAGCCCATCTTCACTTACGGCCCATCTCCTGATTTGGCCAAAATCTGGTGATAACAACCCCCTGGCGTTTTTAGGTCGAAAGACTTATATAGTCCAGAGGAGAGCGTCGGGGGGCCGCCGAGGCGCCCACACAACAAGGCGGCGCCCCCCCTGGGCCGCGCCGGCCTAGTGTGTGGGGGCCTCAGGCCCCCACCTGGCTTGCCCTTCCGGCTCCGCCGCATTCCGGGAAAATAGGGCCTTTCGCATAAATTCCGAGGATTTTCCCGAAAGTTGGATTTCGCACAAAAACGAGACACCAGAGCAATTCTGCTGAAAACAGCGTTAGTCCGTGTTACTTGTATCCAAAATACACAAATTAGAGGCAAAACAATAGCAAAAGTGTTCGGGAAAGTAGATACGTTTTGGACGTATCAGGGTGCCGGAGGCGATCTCCTGAATCCCCCGAGATGGGATTGACGGCGGCGGCGTCTCTGGAACTTTTTCCATATCGTGGCTCTCGGTAATAGGGTTTTCACGACGGAGAGTTTAAGTAGGCGGAAGGGCAGGGTCGGTGGAGGCACGAGGGCCCCACACCATAGGGCGGCGCGGGCCCTACCCTGGCCGCGCGGCCCTGTGGTGTGGGCGCCTCGTCGCCCCACCTCGTATGCTCTTCGGTCTTCTGGAAGCTCCGTGGAAAAATAAGACCCTGGGCGTTGATTTCGTCCAATTCCGAGAATATTTCCTTTGTAGGATTTCGAAACCAAAAACAGCGAAAAATAAGAACCGGCGCTTCGGCATCTTGTTAATAGGTTAGTGCCAGAAAATGCATAATAATGATGTAAAGTATGTATAAACATGTGAGTATTGTCATAAAAGTAGCATGTAACATAAGAAATTATAGATACGTTGGAGACGTATCAAGCATCCCCAAGCTTAGTTCCTACTCGCCCTCGAGTAGGTAAACGATAACAACAATAATTTCTGAAGTGACATGCTACCAACATAATCTTGATCAACATTATTGTAAAGCATATGAGATGAATGGAGTGATTCAAAGCAATAGATTGCTAACAAAGAGATAATGACTAAACAACATAATCATATAGCAAAAAATTTAATGAATAGTACTTTCAAGACAAGTATAAAAAAGACTTGCATAAGAGCTAACTCATAAAGCAATAGATTCAAAGTAGAAGGCATTGAAGCAACACAAAGGATGATTAAGTTTCAGCAATTGCTTTCAACTTGTAACATGTATATCTCATGGATAATTGTCAACATAAAGTAATATAACAAATGCACTAAGTAAACATGTAAGAATCAATGCACACAGTTAACACAAGTGTTTGCTTCTAAGATAGAAAGTAGTAGGTAAACTGTCTCAACATAAATAAAAGAATGGGATATGCATGTGTCAACTGTTTGCATTGATTCTTACATGCTTACTTATTGCATTGATTCAGTTTACCTACTTCTTTCTATCTTAGAAGCAAACACTTGTGTCAACTGTTTGCATTGATTCTTACATGCTTACTTATTACACTTATTATATTACTTTGTGTTGACAATTATCCATGAGATATGCATGTTGAAAGTTGAAAGCAATTGCTGAAACTTAAATCTTCCTTTGTGTTGCTTCAAAACCTTGTATTAAGAATCTATTGCTTTATGAGTTAACTCTTATGCAAGACTTTTTTATGCTTGTCTTGAAAGTACTATTCATGAAAAGTTTTTGCTATATGATTCAGTTGTTTAGTCATTATCTATTTGTTAGCAAACTATAGACCATTGCTTTTAGTCACTTCATTCATCTCATATGCTTTACAATAGTATTGATCGAGATTATGTTGGTAGCATGTCACTTCAGAAATTATTCTTTTTATCGTTTACCTACTCGAGGGCGAGTAGGAACTAAGCTTGGGGATGCTTGATACGTCTCCAACGTATCTATAAATTCTGATGTTCCGTGCTTATATTATACCAATTGCTACATGTTTTATATACACTTTATATCATTTTTATGCATTTTCCGGGACTAACCTATTAACAAGATGCCGAAGTGCCAGTTCCTGTTTTCTGCTGTTTTTCGTTCCATAAAATTACTTCTGCGAATATTCTCAGAATTGCGCGAAACAAAAGGCCACGTCCCTATTTTTCTAGAAGCTTCACGGAGTCCGAACGAGAGACGAAGGGGGGCCACGAGCTGGCCACCTCATAGGGTGGCGCATCCCCACCTTCTGCCGCGCCGCCAGGTGGGGTGGGCCCCTCGGGACTCCACCGATGCTGCCCCTTCGCCTATATATTGCCCCAGATGAGAAAACCCTAAATAATCCAGTCATATTCCACCAAGGGTTCCGCAGCGCCGCCGCTGTTGTGGATATACTTCATAGGTATACCATCGACATGGTCCGATTCCGGCAAGCCCGGGTGGCCCACAGATGGTGGTGATGGCATATGGCCCACCGGGCAGCCCAGTTGTTGTTGATCAAGATGGAAGATGTCCAACCCAGGAACAAGTAGCCGGATCCGAACCTCCCTACGAAGGTAGCCGGATCCGAACCGCCCTACGAAGGTAGCCTGATCCGAACCGCCCTACGAAGGTAGCCGGATCCGAACCGCCCTACGAGAGGTACCGGATCCGAACCGCCCTACGAAGGTACCCGGATCCGAACTGACCTACGGAGGTACCCGGATCCGAAGAGGTCTATGCCAGGAGTCAGATCCGTGAAGGCCCATGAAGGAAGCCGGATCCATGACGACAAGTTAGGCATAGGTGGATCCTTGACGTACACGGCAAGACATTGTACCGTAGTTAGGCAACTTGTATTCCGGGTAGGACTCTCCATGTAAACCCTAGATCCGTGCGCCTTTATAAGCCGGATCTCCGGGAGCCCTTAGGGGAGATCTCGAGCTAGAAACGTGACAACCACAACCATTGTAACAACGCGCAAGCGCCCAAATAATTCCAGACAAGCAGCAGTAGGCCCTGTCATCGTGCAGGTGTTCCGAAGTTGGGTAACTCGCGTACCACCGTCCCGTGTGCACTCCGCCCTATGGCCCCTACTTCTTCTCCCCCTCGTGAGGATCCCTCCTCCGAGGTATTGTCGATTAGGCAACGACAGTTGGCGCCCACCGTGGGGCCTGAGGCGTCTGGAGGCCGGAACCGGGAGGGCTCCGCCATGGGAAGCTACGACGACACGATCGCTGTGGGGCGAGTACTCTATGCTGGGAATTTTCCGATCGTCCCTCCGGACGAATTCTGGATTCCGGCTAGATCAAACCCCGTCAAGCTCTCCATCGTCCCAATCGGCGGCATCCACATCTTCATCGGCGAAACCGTCGATTCCGACGGAAACGCTCTGGTAAGTAACGCTGACGCGACCGCCGCCGAGCTGGACGCGGTCGCGAAGATCCGATCTGAGTCGCAGGAGCTTTCTAGGGAAGATTCCGCCTTAGATCTGAAAAATTCAAATCCTGGTTTTGGTAGTCGGATCCGCACCTATATTTTTGGTTGCCGGATCCACGCCTACGTTTTTGATAGTCGGTCCGCACCTATATTTTTGGTTGCCGGATCCGCTCCTACATTTTTGATAGTCGGATCCGCACCTATATTTTTGGCTGCCGGATCCGCGCCTCCGTTTTTGGTAGTCGGATCCATACCTATTTTTGGTAGTCGGATCCGCACCTATATTTTGGGAGCCGGATCCATACCTATTTTTGGTAGTCGGATCCGCACATATATTCTTGTAGCCGGATCCATACCAAAATTTTGGTAGGTGGATCCACACCTAAATTTTTGGAAGTCGGATCCACACCTAAATTTTGGTAGGAGGATCCGCACCTAATTGCTGGTAGCCGGATCCGCACCTATATTTTGGTGATCGAATCCGCACCTACAGGACCACTGCGATAATCAATCTCGCACCGGCTCGACGGAACGCCGAAGAAAAATCGCCACGACCGACGTTGACTCCGCTCCAAACAGCTAAGTCCTTATTTATATTTAATATTTTAAAATTTTATGATCATGAGATTAAGATTGGTTCACTCATATCCTGAGTCTTTTACCGCTTTCGCTGTTGGTCATATCTTTTCCACGATTTGCCTCGCGCTCGTGAAGAACTTTGTACTGTTTTTGCCGCCTAAGGCTCCGATACGCTCGCAAAATTTCCGCCTTCGGGCGTTAGCTTGAGTTTTCCGGCCTACACGTTTTCTCGTTGTTTATATGTGGATTCCTTAGTAGTGACATTTCGGTACTTAAAGCCGGCCTCTCGTTTCGAGGTTCTTGATTGTTTCGCTATTAAGCGCTATCGCCTCGGCAGATGTTCCGTGTTTAAAGTTCGCCGTCTCGCGAAAAGTCAAGCATATAAACCGTAAGAACGGATAAACCAGCACTTGCTTAAAACATATAAATTGCATTAACCGTTCAAGATAGTCGAGTTGTTTCCGCCTTGACAGTTTTATGTTGTTCAATCGCTGCATAGTTTCAAGCTTTAAAACATTTGTTCAAAGGCCGTGTTTATTCCGCCTTACATTTGTTCGTTGAACATGATCATAGAAACAATTTAATACAAATGTGTTTTTGTGTTTATATATCAGGTACATGATGCTTGGACCTTCAACAGTACTCGAACTAAGGTGATTTCAAGCAGACCTAGCAATCGCGAGAAACCCAGGGGAAGCTAGCCGGATCCATATGAGATAAGGTTAGGCGGATCCGTAGCATGCACAGCTGGAAAAGCAACTTGAGTCTTGATTCCGCTATGCTTAGCCGGAACCAACCCTCGGGGGCTGCGATTTTGATCTTAAGTGAAAAGTGTGTTTCCTTTCGAGTATTAGTGCTGGAAATTTCCGCCTAGATGCTTGGGATTTACACTATTCCTTAGTCACATATAAAGATAAAGCTACTCTAAGAGCTCCAAGCCGGATTTTCAAGTAAATTCACCTTGGCGCTCGGGGGCTACATCGATGAAGTTCTCTTTGGAGCAACTAACCGAAAAATTTCCACCTTGACGCTTGGGGGCTAAGTTTCTGAGCATCGAGTCTCCTTGGAGCAAGCCGACTCAACGCTCGGGGGCTACATACATATGGTTATGCCAAGAAAAATTTCAAAGATGGCGAAAAACTGGCTAACTAGTCGGATCCGCACCTAATTTTTGGTAGCCGGATCCGTACCTATATATTTGGTAGCCGGATCCGCAACTATTTTTTGGTAGCCGGATCCGCACCTAATTATTGGTAGTCGGATCCGCACCTCAATTTTTGGTAGCCGGATCCGCACCTAATTTTTTGTTAGTCGGATCCGCACCTATATTTTGGGTAGTCGGATCCACACCTATATTTTGGCTAGTCAGATCCGAACCTACATTTGGCTAGTCGGATCCATACCGAAGATTACGTTGGATGGTGTCTTCGAAGAATCTGACCATTGGATCATGAAGTTTCCGACCAATACTTGGTTGGAGATATGAAGTTTGGAGTCCTTCAAGATTCTCTATTATTCGTTCCAGCCAAAGGATGAAGATACATGCGCAAGCTGAGCTGGATGGAAGAACGGTGAATCTTGGAGAACTCCGGGGGCTACTGTTGTGGATATACTTCATAGGTATACCATCGACATGGTCCGATTCCGGCAAGCCCGGGTGGCCCACGAGATGGTGGTGATGGCATATGGCCCACCGGGCAGCCCGAGCTTGTTGTTGATCAAGATGGAAGATGTCCAACCCAGGAACAAGTAGCCGGATCCGAACCTCCCTACGAAGGTAGCCGGATCCGAACCGCCCTACGAAGGTAGCCGGATCCGAACCGCCCTACGAAGGTAGCCGGATCCGAACCGCCCTACAGAGGTACCCGGATCCGAACCGCCCTACGAAGGTACCCGGATCCGAACTGACCTACAGAGGTACCCGGATCCGAAGAGGTCTATGCCAGGAGTCAGATCCGTGGAGGCCCATGAAGGAAGCCGGATCCATGACGACAAGTTAGGCATAGGTGGATCCTTGACGTACACGGCAAGACATTGTACCGTAGTTAGGCAACTTGTATTCCGGGTAGGACTCTCCATGTAAACCCTAGATCCGTGCGCCTTTATAAGCCGGATCCTGGGAGCCCTTAGGGGAGATCTCGAGCTAGAAACGTGACAACCACAACCATTGTAACAACGCGCAAGCGCCCAAATAATTCCAGACAAGCAGCAGTAGGCCCTGTCATCGTGCAGGTGTTCCGAAGTTGGGTAACTCGCGTACCACCGTCCCGTGTGCACTCCGCCCTATGGCCCCTACTTCTTCTCCCCCTCGTGAGGATCCCTCCTCCGAGGTATTGTCGATTAGGCAACGACAGCCGCCATCGACGACAAGTTTCGGGGGACAGAATCTCTGTTCCGGCACACCGCCGGGACAGGGAATTGCCCCTGGAGTCATCTCCATCGACACCACCGCCATCTTCATCGCCGCTGCTGACTCCCATGATGAGGAGGGAGTAGTTCTCCCCCTAGGCTGAGGGCTCTACCGGTAGCTGTGTGGTTCATCTCTCTCTCCCATGGTGTGATATTTATGTGATCATGAGCTTTGTAATCTAGTTGAATATGTAGATGTTACTCTTGTCTATTATGCACTCTAGATGTTACTTTAATATGAACTCCGGAGTCACTCTCAACGGTGTGATGGTGACAGTGTGCGCATTGTGTGTGATTCCTTTATGACGTTGTGGAGCTTGTTTACTCCGGCTTGAGGTGTGCTTTTGCAGCCCTACACAATGAATGGTGTTTGTTATCCAACAAGAGAGTGTTTGAGAGTAGCATTTATTTATTCAATTATGTGATCATTGTTGAGAGTGTCCACTAGTGAAAGTATGATCCCTAGGCCTTGTTTCTATGCATTGAAACACCGTTTCCAACAAGTTCTGCTACATGTTCGCTTGCTGCCATTTTTATTTCAGATTGCAATTACTACTTATAATCATCCATATTACTTGTATTTCACTATCTCTTCGCCGAACTAGTGCACCTATACATCTGACAAGTGTATTAGGTGTGTTGGGGACACAAGAGACTTCTTGTATCTTAATTGCGGGGTTGCTTGAGAGGGATATCTTTGACCTCTACCTCCCTGAGTTCGATAAACCTTGGGTGATTCACTTAAGGGAAACTTGCTGCTGTTCTACAAACCTCTTCTCTTGGAGGCCCAACACTGTCTATAGGAATAGAAGCATGCGTAGACATCACTGCTGAAGATCAACGTGTAAAAGCTCGAGTTGAGGTTCTTCACCGACTCTCCCAACAAAGCGGCAGCGCCTTTTGGGCAGACATGGCCTGTAGTCACCAAATTGTGCGGTTCCAAGACTGCGCTTCTTAGGTTCGAGACTTTTTGCACTTTTGCACCAATATCTTGGGCTATGATATACAAGGTGATGTTTCCTCGAAATCCTCAACCTGCGGGTCTTCCTCAATTGATGGACAAATTCAAGAGCGTGGACCAGATTCATCACTTTGGGAAGGTTCAATTGGTAGCTGGCGCTAGGTTTGCCTTGATTGTGTTGAAAATCTGCTACCCGAAGATGAGCCTGAGCAACATTGTTAATATCTGCCATGCTAAAGTGAGGGAAAAAAGAAGGAACATCGACAAGATCAACGAGAAGATAACTCCCCCAGATGAAGAAATGATTGATGATCTTTTGCGGATGGATGCTTATTTCTTCCGAGAGCATCATTATGCTGACCCCTTGGATGTTCCCGCTGGAGCCGATAAAATAAGCATTGATAGCTTGATATAGATTCCCATCTTCTTTCTGTTGTTACATTATGACTGGAACAAATCTGTATGTTGCAAGATTTGCATATATATTGTGTATAAAGTAAACTTATGTAAAGTTAAGACGATGTATATTTTCCCGAATTTTTGAATGACCCCCTTGTGTTGTAGTTGTATTTTCCCCAAAGCTCTATATTTTGCGGCATCGGATATATTGAGAATTTTATCGGGTGCAAGCCCCCGAGTCTTTTTGCGAGAGAATCATATACGATCAATATTTTTATTTCAATCATACTATATTGCAGCTTCGCAAGCCTGCCTCATTAAAAACTTTCATCCCCACTCGGTGCCCTGAAAGGAAAAGAGTGCGTCTGAAAACTTGCGAGCTATTCAGATACATTGTATTTTTACAAAGGCTATGTCTTGTGATCTTCTAGGCGTAGAAACGGCGTAGCTGTGCTACGTCCCACGGGTTTCCTTCTTCAACGCCTGATTTCTTGTCCTTCAGCCTGTAAGCTCCCCCTGGGATAACTTCTGTAAAAATATATGGTCCTATCCAAGGAGACTCGAATTTTTCGTGGCTGTCCTGGGTGTGCCGAAGAACCAAGTCGCCAACTTGAAAAGATCTTGGCCGCAAACGTCGGTTGTGATAATTCTTCAGGTTTTGTTGGTACGTGGTAACCCTCGACAATACCTCATCCCTTGCTTCATCGAGTGCATCCACATCATCTTCCATTGCCTTCCTTGAAGTTTTTTCGCCATATTCTGCAACTCTCGGTGAATTATGCTCTATTTATATCGGGAGCACCGCCTCGGCTCCATGGACCAGAAAAAACGGAGTTTCTTCCGTTGCTGTGTTGGGCGTTGTTCGTATGCTCTAGAGCACACTTGGTAACTCCTCAGCCCAAGTACTTGGAGCTTTTTCCAATGGTGTTAGCTGGCGTTTCTTGATGCTATTGCAGATGACGTAGTTTGCTTTTTCGACTTGGCCATTGGTTTGTGGGTGTGCCACCGACGCGAAGTGTAGTTTTATGCCTACTTCTTCACATCATGCCTTGAACTCCTTGGAGGTGAAGTTCCTGCCATTGTCCGTGACGATGCTGTTTGGAACCCCGAATCGAAAAACTATGCCTTTGATAAAACTCACCACTGACGCTGCATCTGCCGAAGTTACTGGCACTGCTTCAATCCAGTTGGTGAACTTGTCGACAGCTACCAGCAAATATACGTATCCTCCTGGACAGGCTTTGTGTAGCTTTCCCACCATGTCGAGTCCCCATTGTGCAAAAGGCCAAGACAGTGGTATTGGCATCAGTTCTGCCGCCGGAGAGTGAGGCTTTGCCGCGAATCTCTGGCACGCATTGCACGTGCGAACTATGTATTTCGCGTCCTCTATTGCCATCAGCTAATAAAATCCTACTCTGAAAACTTTGGCTGCTATTGCTCGGCTGCTCGCGTGGTGGCTGCATACTCCCTCGTGCACATCCTTCAATATGACCCGTCCTTCCTCGGGTGTTACGCACCTTTGCAATACTTCCGAGATACTTCATTTGTAAAACTCCCCTTTAACCACAGTAAAGGCTTTGGATCGTCAGATGACTCGCCTGGCTTCAACCGGATCGTCGGGTATCTCGTTTCTTGTAATTTATGCCACGTAAACCTGCATCAAGGAACTTCTATCACCATAACTTTGTGTGGGTCTTCTTCATCTTCTGATATGTTTGCTTCTGGCTCTGCTGCAGCCCCCGAGTCTTTCTTTGGTTTCTCCTTTTTCTTCGGCAGATTTAGCGTTTTCTTCGGCTTGGTAGATCTTTCACTTATTTCTTCCCAGAACACGCCAGGTGGTATTGGCAGGCACTACAACCTGATGTTTGCCAAAACGTCGGCTTCATCATTGCTGAATCTGCTGATATGATTAACTTCACATCCGTCGAAGAGTCTTTCGAGTTCATTGTATAATTCCTTGTATGCTATCATGCTATCATTGACTGCATCACACTTGTTCATCACCTGTTGGGCTACCAACTGGGAGTCGCCGAAGATTTTTAAGCGGGTGGCACCGCACGCCTTTGCCATCCTCATCCCATGTATAATTGCTTCATATTCTGCTTCATTATTGGACGCGTTAGAGAACGTCATCCGTAGTATGTACTTCATCTTATCGCCTTGGGGTGATACAAGTATCACGCCTGCTCCAGCTCCCTCCAGTCTCTTGGACCCGTCGAAATTCATAGTCCAAGTGCTTGATAAATCTGGGGGTCCCGTATTTTGCAGCTCCATCCACTCCGCTATGAAGTCTGGCAAAATCTGCGACTTTATTGCCTTTCTTTTTTCATAAGTGATATCTCGAGGGGAGAGCTCTATTCCCCATAGGGAGACACGCCCTGTGGCTTCTGGATTGTTCAGGATATTGGAGAGAGGTGCTTCATTGAAAACTACTATCGGATGTGCCGAAAAGTAGTGTCGCAGTTTTTTTGTCGTTGTGAACATGCCATATGCTAACTTCTGATACTGCGGGTATCGTTGCTTTGATGGCGATAAAACCTCGCTGATGAAGTATACTGGCCGCTGAACTCCATGGATTTTTCCTTCTTCTTCCCGTTCCACCACAAGGACCGTCCTGACCATTTGCGGTGTGGCCGCGATGTACAACAAGAGAGGTTCCTTTTCTTTTGGAGCCACTAATATTGGGGGTGTCGAGATTGTGCACTTGAGATCTTCGAAAGCTCTATCTGCTTCCTCATTCCACTCGAATTTTTCCCCTTGTTTGATTAGCGCGTAAAACGGCAACGCTTTTTCTCCTAAGCTGGCGACGAATCTGCTCAGAGCGGCGACTCGCCCAGTTAACTGATGTATTTCCTTTAGCTTTGTTGGTCTCCTCAATGTTACGATGGCTTGAATTTTCTCCGGTTTGGCCTCGATTCCTCTTGCTGACACCAAGTATCCGAGAAGTTTTCCCGCAGGAACACCAAAGGAACATTTCGTCGGGTTTAGCGTGAGGTAGAACTTGTCGAGGTTGTTAAAGGTCTCCTAGATGCACTATGTTTTGTCGTTATGACGACATCGTCAATGTATACTTGAACGTTTTTTCCAATTTGCGTGGCGAGGCACTTTTGCATCATCCGCTGGTAAGTGGCTCCCACGTTTTTCAACCCGAAGGGCATTGTCCTGTAACAAAACACGCCATAAGGGGTTATGAAAGCTGTTTTGACTTCATCTTCTTCTTTTAAACGGATCTGGTTGTAACCAGAATACGCATCCAGGAAGGAAATACGTTTGCAGCCTGCCGTGGAGTCGATAATTTGATCGATCCTTGGGAGGGGAAAGTGATCCCTTGGACAATGTTTATTGACACACGTGAAGTCGACGCACATGCGAAGGACCTCCATGTTTTTCTTCGGGACCATCACTGTATTGGCGATCCATGTGGCCTCGGTGTGTAGCTCTTTGATGAAGTTTGCCTCTCTGAGTCGATTAATCTCAGATAGCATTACTTTGCGGTTTGGCTCGGAGAAACGCCGCAAAGGTTGTCTTATAGGTCTGGCTCGTGGATCCAGATTGAGGCAGTGCTCGGCAAGTTCCCTGGGTACTCCTGGCATGTCATCTGGACACCATGCAAAGATTTCCCAGCGCTCACGGAGGAACTCGATGAGCGCGCTTTCCAATGCGCTATCCATGTTTGTTGCGATAGTTGTCGTCTTCTTTGGATCTGTCGGATGGATCTGTACTTCTTTGGAGTTTTTGGCGCAGTCGAAAGTTTGCTCCTTAAGTGGCCTTCCTCCGTCAGGTAGCACATCATAATCAGTTGTCAACTGTGACGCTGCGTACTCTGCTTGCATCCCGAAAGTTTCTGACATTCTGTGGAAGTCTTTGTCGCACTTATCTCCTAAAGCAAAACTTCCCTTTACCGTGATTGGGCCATTGGGTCCAGGGATTGTCCATAGTAGATACGTATAATGCGGCACTGCCATAAATATGGCATAGACGGGTCATCCCAATAACGCATGATATTGCGACGGAATATCTACCACTTCAAACTCCTGCTTTTCCCTCCTGTAATTCTCTCGAGTTCCGAACTGAACGTCGAGATCGATCTTTCCTAGTGGATAATTCGGCTTTTCCGGTGTGATCCCATGGAAGCGTGTGTCTGTTGGTTTCAAGTTTGACAGAGATATGTTCATCTTCCTCAATGTGTCTGCGAACATGAGGTTTAGACTGATTCCACCATCTATGAATACCCACGAAACGCCGAATCCTGCAATCATAGCTGGCAGAATCATAGCTGATTGACCTGGCTGCAGAACTTGTGGCAGATGATCTGCTTGAGTGAACCCGATGTCCTGTCCCGACCAATTTAAATACTCTATCGTTGGTGGAGGCATCTTTTCCGCCATGAACACTTGTCGTGAAATCACCTTTTGGGCTCTGTTCGAAGGCCTGCCCTTTTGAATCATCACTACTGCTCCGTTTGTGTCGATGTAAGGACCATTCTGCGGGTTTGCCGCGATTTTCAGTTGATGCCGATTTTTGTTTGTGATTGCAGGTGGAGATGGAAGGTGGATCTCACTTCTTGGCCCCTGCGGGTGCTCCCTGTTCGCTATCTCTTTGGTACTCCTCCCGATGATTTCCTCCACTACTTCCTCGGAAGCCAGCCGCCACTTGGCTGGGACCGTCGTAGCCTGAGATTGACGAGCATATCGTCGCCTATTTTGATTATTGTTCCTATTACGATCTTCTTCGGGTGACCTGTTCCGTTTGTTATGCACGGCATCTTCTCCATCTGCCCAGCGATTTGCTATGTCAATAAGGTCAGCAATTATTCTCAGGTTGGTTCAGCCCAAATCTTCGATTAGGTCTTTCCTTTGAATCCCTCCGACAAATGCATCGATCGCCCTTTCGTCAAATACGTTCTCCGCTGAATTTTTATGATATTCCACCGCTAGATGTACGCTCTCATTGATTCGCCATATTTCTGTTTGCACACCCTTAGTTGCTCTATGGACGCAGGTTTCTTGGACGTGGAACGGAAATTCTTCACGAATAAGTCCTCGAAAGTTTCCCAGCTGTCAGTGGATCCCATTGGCAGTTTCTTGATCCAGGATCTTGCGGCTCCACTAAGATGGACTTGGACGCTTTGCATGGTTGTTTCCCTGGTTCCACCCAACAGTTTCATTGTTTCCAGGTAGCCAATTAGCCAATCATCGGGATCTTGCAAACCATCAAATTTTTTGTAATTGTCTGGCAACTTGACGCCAGATGGAACTTTCGTCCAGCGAACTCGTCGAGTAAAGCAGGGAAGTCCGCACATATCTTCTTCCGCAACTTCTGGCGAGTGTCGCCTGGATCTATTCTCTCTTGCTCTGTCCACTCGATCTTGTGCCTCTATATTTCTCGCCACGTCTGCCCGTGGAGGATCTCGCGCCACCGTGGTGGTTCGTGGGCGGTTTCGCCTTGGAGCACTTTCAGGTTGTGGTGTGCTTGGACTTGCAAATGCTGCTCCCATGGCTCCAACTCCTGCCATGGCCATCTGGTATAATGGCTCTCTCGGGTCCCCTGCCGGTGGTCTTGATGCTAGTATAAAGGCCTGTGTCGCCATATACCCGGCTTCCGGTGTTTTGGGGATGAGATTCCCTCTTGTATCAATCGACATAAATGACATGTTGAGATTCTGGATCAGCTGCTCTCGCTCGTGCTCAGGTAAGTGTGCTAAGCGAGAACTTCCCCTGTCACGTGCTCCTCTGTGATTGGATCCCGCAGTTCCTGATTGTCGACTTAGCTCAGCCCTTCTTCGGCTTGACGCAGAAGCTGCGGCTCTCCTCTTGTCAATTTCGGCTCTCTGTTTTTCGAGTTCTCGTCCAGCGCAGGCGAGTTTGTATTGGTACGCTTGTAACTCTTCGGCCGTGGCAGTAGTAGTCATCGGCTCCGTGCCGTCCATGTCTCTTGTTGCTCTGTCCTAAGCTTCTTGTGGAAGTTGCACCCTCTGGTGAGGATCGGTTCCAACATATTTGTTTCCCAGACCTCGCGTGAGATCAGCGGGATCGATGTATGGATTACCCAGATCATCGAAAGCCTCTGAAGCTTCCTCCTCTTGACGACTTGACTCTCCAATTGCGCAGACTTGATGATATTTTGGAATTTCATCTTCTTTTTCAGGGTCGGTGACACCGTCGTATAGATCGGCGAGGACCTCCCGAACAGAAGTAGATCTGTCGATGAAGTCAAAGCTGTCAACGCTATTGACGAGGGTGCTCCTCGACAATGCCCTCCGATTGGGGCTTAGGGTTGATAGAATCTTGTAGGCTGACACGAGACATCGGTTAGCAGACAAGCGGGGAGAGCAATTTACCCAGGTTCAGGGCCCTCAATGAGGTAACACCCCTACGCCCTGCCTGTCTGATCTTGATTATGAGAATATCGGGTTACAATGGGGTGCCGAAGGTTTCGGCTGTGTTCTCGTCGAGAGGCTAAGCGCTACGGTGACCTAGCTCTAGACTTCTGGTGGCTAAAGTTGCTAAGATTGATTGTGTCCCTCGGCAGCCCCTCTCCTGGCCTTTATATAGGAGGCCAGGTCTCAAGAGATCTGTCCGGGTACGACTAGGTTTACAAAAGACCTAGCCCTAAACTTTCCTTGTTCGGCTCTTCATCTTGTACTTCAAGGAATCTTCTCCAACACCGCCTTAGTGGCCCACCTTGCCATCGGGTATCCTCATGGGCCTCCAGTTGGGCCGTACAGGATAGGGCAATGTCGGTTACCCGAAGGGTAATGCCCACGTCAGTAGTCCCCGAGTGTCTAGCCGAAAAAATTTCGGGTAGAGACTAAAGCATGCCTCCACTGAACGTTCTTCTCCCTTGATTGTCCTTTTCCATCTCGTAATAGCTTCATCTTCTTTTATCGGGTGCGCGTCCTGCGCTCCCGACGGGAGTAGCCCCCGAGTCTATATACGGATGCTTGCAATCCGTGTGTAGACTCAAGTTGTACTACTCGAATGTTTTCCTCTGCCAAAGTTTCTTGCAAGTCTTCACAAACCATACGATAAATTCATGCGTAAAGGATAATGAGTAACGTGCCCAGCATTTGCAGGTTAACTGCCGTTGACAAAACAACGTTACCCTACACAGAATCAAGTCCCCGGGCATGATCCTGGAGTGCACAAAACTTTTATCGGGTGCGCGTCCTGCGCTCCCGATGGGAGTAGCCCCCAAGTCTGGGCACGGACACTTGTGACCGGGTGCAGACTCGAGCCAAACAAACTGTCCTTTTCTTCAAATGCTTCGTCACGATCTTCTTTCTTGAAAAATCTTCGAGTTCATGTTTATCGGGTGCGCGTCATGCGCTTCCGGTAGGAGTAGCCCCCGAGTCTATATACGGATGCTTGCAATCCGTGTGTAGACTCAAGTTGACCAGTCGACAATTTTGTTCCTTCGACTCTTCAACTGATCTCTATGACGTTAGTGATGACATAGCCACTGCTACGGTTTGATTGACAAGACATGTCCTGACGGGCCCACCCTAGTTCTGCGCGGGCAGTTTTTAGGAAATGACCAGTGCATGCGCATTGACCGAGGTGCCTCCTCGTTTTCCGCACATCGTGGGAATAATGGGCCGCCGGTTTCGTTTCTTGTAGAGCGACACGTGTACGATCAGATCTCGTCCACCTCCCACGATAGCTTTAAGGTTAAGGCCACGATCTCCAGCAGTCTCGCGGTATAAATATAGTGCCTTTGCCATTTTCACTTTTTACGCCTCTGTACTGCTCATCTTCCTCCCAGCTTTTCTCTGCGCATCTGTTCCTTTCCTCGAAAGCTCCTAACGCCATGGGCAAGAAGAAGAACATCAGCGCCTCAGGTTCCTCCAAGGTCAGTCGTGACTGGGGCGCCTCCACCATCACCAGTCGCGAGGTCAACAAGCTGCGGACGCTTGGCTTCATCTCCTCATCCGATGGTGACATCCGTCTTCCAGGTCCTGCCTCTCGCCCAAATCCTCCAAAAGGTTTTACCGTGATGTTTGCAGCTTTTCTTTTTCGTGGGCTTTCGCTTCCTACCCACGAATTTCTTCGTTCTCTCCTATTTGTCTATGGGATCCAGCTCTGGCAGCTGACCCCAAACTCAATTCTCCGCCTTTCCATTTTCATCACCGTTTGCGAGGCTTTTCTTGGCATCGATCCCCACTGGGGTCTTTGGAGGAAAATCTTCTACGTCAAACGTCATAACGACAACCACGCCCCCCTGTCATCGGCGGCGTTGGTTTTGTTGTTAGAAAGGAGGTTGACTACCTCAATTTCCCAATGAAAGAATCCGTCCAGGGCTGGCGCCACAAATGGTTTTACCTGCGAGACACTCCGGTGCCTGGGCGGCGTTCCAACCTTCCCCCTTTCAAGGATGTCTTAGTGGCTCAGCCGAAGAAATCCTGGCGAAACGTCCTGTCTCCCGAAGAAAGCGCTCTAGCTGACGAGCTGTTCTAGCAAGTTGTCGACTTGAAGAACGCGGGAGGCTTGACGATGTGCGGCACCGAAGTAGTTTTGGTGTTCCTGAAACGTCGGGTGCAGCCACTAATGTCCCGCCCCCACCAGCTGTGGATGTACATTGGAGAAGGCGATACGTCCAGAGTAAGCTCTGCCGACCTGTCGGATGAAGAACTTTGCGACGAAGTACGTCGCCTTACTCACTACAGTATGAGGGACACCATCGCCTTGACTTCTGCTCGCTCCCCATATGATTTATCACACCTTCCAGCCGAGGTAATTTTTTACAGCATTTGCTTCTATTGCTAAGAGCTTGTTATACTCCAACTTTCCACTGATTTTCTCTTATTAGCAGGCTTCTTCCGTGGTCCAATGTTATCCTCCCACACCCGAAAGCGGTGTGGAGCCACAGGATGACGATGATTCTGAAGAGACCGAGGATGCTCAACATGCCCTTGAAGACAGCGATGTCCAAGAGGAAGTATCCCTCGAGGACGACGCCCTTACCCGGAGCAGGCGACGTAGGAGGATAAATGATGAATTGATCACGACGGCTGAATCGAGCCCCAGTGGGCGAGATGATGATGCCGATGAAGCTGCATCGCCTCCCCTGCTCCAAAAGGTTCAGCAAGCCTCTTCGCTGCCGAGGATGACTTAGACCTGTAAGTAATCGCTTGTTCTTTATAAATTTCTTCCTTTATTCTGTATAATTGACATCATTGTTCTGCTAACAGCTCTGACGATGAGATTCCTCTCGCAAAGAGGGCTAAGTTTTCTTCTGGAAGACTCGAATCAGGCAAGGAGTCAAATCCTTCGCCTGCCAAACGAACTCCGCCTTCGAGAACGACCGTGGAGAAGATCCCAGTATCGAAGGTCATCCCTTCTGTCGATGTCCCCACTGCATCAGCTGCTCGTGATCACGTAAGCAATTTATCTGACTTGCTCTCCCCCTTTTTTCTTTTTTTAGACTCCTTCATTCGACTAAGACTTCTTGCCTTGTTGTCTTGCAGCCGATTAATGCCATAGTCGACGCTGTGGCAGATTTTGCTGAGCAGTTTACTCGCCTGGAATCTGAAAGTGCTCAACTTCGGAAGACCGTCAAGACTTCGGCTGATCAAGTTTTGGAAGCCAACAGGCTTGCTACCAATGCCCAGAATGAAAACACTTCGCTGAAGGACGAACTGAAGAAGTTGAAACAAAAGATGAAGGATGACCAAGATGCCAGGCGCAAAGCTGCAGCTGCTGTTGATGAAAAGGAAGGCGTCCTCCGTGAATCTATTGCCAACTTAATGAGTAAGTTCCTCTGCGTATACTTGTGCTTGGTGCTTCCTCTTCAAACTGCTTATCTTATCCTTTTTTCAGGTGCTGCTGATTTGCCCATCGATCGGGCCCGCAAGCTTCGGGAGGATTCTACGTCTGATGCCTTGTCGCTCGCTGCCGAATCCAACGTTCAAGTGCTTGGACTTCTCCAAAAGACTAAGGGAGCATTGTCGAGGCTGTACTCGATGATTTTCCCGAAGATGAAGCAAGTCAAGACCCTTGGCGAGATGGCAGAGAGCTTCCTCATCGACCCTTCTGAACCTGTGGAGGTACTTAAGCGTCGTTCCCGTTTATTTGTGGCGGTACTTACTTTCCAACTTTTGATGGGTCATGGGCTGGGCTCTGAACTAGAAATGTTTTCCGAAGCATTGCCCATAGATGATAACGGTCGTCTGATCAACCTTGAGCCCTTCAAACAGTCAGCAGTAACATGCGCCAATCAACTTCTCAAGCTTGTTGACGAGGCAAAGACCAAGACTGCACCCGAGGCTGCTCCAGAATCATCATTAGTCGCTCCTTAAATGATTTCTTGTTGTAACTAAGGCCCGATACAATTTTAACTTAGCCCTGTTTTACTTTCGGCTTTGTTGCCAGCATTGACAGCTCCTTTTGATTGTAATATATACATGCTTCAATGCTCCCGATGGGAGTATTTACAAATGTTGTTTCGAATTACGACTTATGCTGCAGATTCCTTTGTCTTCTTCTTATGTTGAACCTTCTTTGAATCCTTCGGCTAGTGACGAATCCGACCTTGTTCGTCGTTTACGCGATCAGATATCCCGACTGAATAAGGACATAACCAATCTTCATGCGATGGCAGCGTTGATAAAGAGAAAGGGTGAGATTGCAACTGCAGTTGAGCAGCATGCTCTAGATCGTCTCTGTGTTGCTACTGAGAGCCTGAGCTGTAAGTGTCCGTCCATCCATAGATATTTGTATGAACTTAAGTGTCTTGTAATTAATCCTCGTCTTTCGACATTCGCAGCTCCCGACGCGTCAAAGGAAAATAAAAGGATCCATGAGAAAATTGAAGCAATGACCGATGCTCGCTCACCCGAAGCATGAATCTGTGGTCCCATCGACCAAAGGCCGTTATTGTGGCCAAGTTTGAGCATCGAGCGGAGAAGGTGCATTATTACTTTGATAAGTTCCATAATCATCTCTCGATGGTTTGGGGAACCTTATTTCCTTTAGATCAAGCACCCGAAACTTTGTCTGCTTTGTTCACCCGATTCAAGACTCCAGAAAGGATTCGTCTGCTGGTGCGGATGAAACTTCTGGCAGGTGCTGAGCTCGCTTTTGCTTCAGTTTTGGCGTGTCACCCGACCTTAGATTTGGAGGCCATAGCAAACACTGACAGGAGTTTGAACCAATACTATGATGCTGCTAGAAATCCTGCATACATCATCGTATCTCGGATGGAAACAGGCATCGAGAAAGACCTGAAGGCCCGGGAGGAGCAAGAAAACCTGCCATAGAATTTAAGCATATATATGTATGTAACGACCTTGTTTTCGAATGTACGCTAATGCGTGTTTTATGCGTCTGATAGCTTCCGGGTGAATTTGCTAATTCAGTTGATGATTGTTTTGTCGAGGGGGCTGAGTGATCAAGTCAGCCTGCTCACTCGACGACTCCGTTATATTTGCAATTGTATTGCAGAGTCGATGCGGAAGTTTTGTAGGAGCAATACCCGCCGAGTTACCGAGGGATTTAGATGCCTGACTTCGTCGCTCGGTGCACCGGCTTGAGTCTTGGTTTTATGGTAATGCGTCCATCATTTGCAGTGCTCGCGTATTTTCTCGAGGCTTAGATGGGTTGTCGTGTGTCATTAATCTTAGCTCCCGATGGGAGTATTTAATTAATGACACTGTAGACTTATATCCGGCCAACGCTCCCGATAGGAGTAAGAGCCAATAAGACAAGCCCCAAACATATTGTTCGGATAATGAGGCCTGACGCAACAGAAATAAAAACTTGACCAAAAAATTATATTCATGATATAAATCGAGCTTATTAATAACAAGGATGGAAGGTTGTATCCTATGCATAGAATCGTCGCAAATGTGCAACGTTCCAGGGATTTTCGACGTCTTGACCCGAAGCTGGATTCTTGAGGCGATAGGCCCCTCCTGGTATCACTTTAGTGACGATAAACAGCCCTTCCCACGGTGATTCCAGCTTTAAGGGTCTCTCTTGCTTTAGTCGCAGTACCATGTCACTGACGCTGAAGCTTCGGCTGCGTACGCGTCGGCTATGGTAATTTCGTAACGCCTGCTGATACACTATTGTTCTTGCCAAGGCAATGTCCCGAGCTTCGTCGAGGAGATCAACAGCATCTTGCAACGCATTGTTGGAAGTGACTTCCGTGTATGCAGTGACTCGAGGTGCTTCGAACCGAACGTCGGCTGGTAAAACTGCTTCGGCTCCGTATACCAAGAAGAACGGAGTGTACTGAGTTGACCTATTGGGTGTAGTACGCAAGCTCCAGAGTACGGAAGGCAACTCTTCGACCCAAGCTCCAGTTGCACTCGTAAGGCGTTTCTTCAGGCTGTCCCCTATTAGACCGTTGATCCTCTCGACTTGGCCGTTGGTTTGGGGATGTGCCACCGATGCAAACTTTAATTTGATGCCACTATCATCGCAGAATTTCCGAAACTTTTTCGAGTCGAAATTAGTTCCGTTGTCCGTGACGATGCTGTGGGGCATGCCAAAGCGACAGGTTATTCCTCTGAAGAATTCAACTGCAGTTTCCGCTTTCTGGTTTCGAATAGGTACGGCCTCAATCCATTTGGTGAATTTGTCGACTGCGACGAGAAGATACGTGTGTCCTCCAGGTGATGATCTTGGTAATGGTCCGACTTGGTCGAGTCCCCATTGAGCAAAGGGCCACGCCAGGGGTATCGTCATAAGATCTGTCGCCGGAGTGTGTGGTTTTGGCGCAAAGCGTTGGCAGGGGTCACACTTTCGAACCAAGTCCCGAGCATCCGACGCTGCTGTTGGCCAGTAAAATCCTGCTCTGAAGGCTTTGGCCACAAGTGCTCTACTGCTTGCATGGTGTTGATGTCTATGTGTGCTTCTATTCTTGTAGACAGTGTTGGGCCTCCAAGAGCAGAGGTTTGTAGAACAGTAGCAAGTTTCCCTTAAGTGAATCACCCAAAGTTTATCGAACTCAGGGAGGTAGAGGTCAAAGATATTCCTCTCAAGCAACCCTGCAATTAAGATACAAGAAGTCTCTTGTGTCCCCAACACACCTAATACACTTGTCGGATGTATAGGTGCACTAGTTCGAGCAAAGAGATATTAAAACGCA